>NC_057797.1:710752605-710944562 GCF_018294505.1 Triticum aestivum
ACTTTCTATCCGGCGCCACCGAGTTCATTTGACATAGCCACTGCCACAGACCCTAGTCACTTCAGTCTTACCGATAGGGACCTCGGTCTCATCGAGATGAGATTGCAAACTCTCTGTTTCCCTTTGTAACATTTCAGTCCAACCGAGATGAGCGATCGGTCCCATCGAGTTCGCAATGCAAACTCTCTGTTTCCCCTTCACAACGTTTCGGTCTCACCGAGATGAGCGAATCGGTTCCACCGAGTTTTCCTGACCAACTCTCAAGTTAGCTTATTACCAAAATCGGTCCCACCGAGTTTGTGTAATCGGTCTCACCGAGATTACGTTATTCCCTAACCCTAATGAAATTGGCCATACCGAGTTGACATGTCGGTCCCACCGAAAAGCCTAACGTTCACATTTTGAACTAAATCGGTCTGACCGAGTTTCATTATTCGGTCCCACCGAGTTTGATGATTTGTGTGACAGTTAGATTTTGTGTGGAGGCTATATATACCCCTCCACCCACTCTTCATTCCTGGAGAGAGCCATCAGAACATGCCTACACTTCCAACATTCATTTTCTGAGAGAGAACCACCTACTCATGTGTTGAGACCAAGATATTCCATTCCAACCATATGAATCTTGATCTCTAGCCTTTTCCAAGTTGTTTTCCACTCAAATCTTTTTTCCACCAAATCCAAATCAGTGAGAGAGAGTTGAGTGTTGGAAAGACTATCATTTGAAGCACAAGAGCAAGGAGTTCATCATCAACACATCGTCTATTACCTTTTGGAGAGTGGTGTCTCCTAGATTGGTTAGGTGTCACTTGGGAGCCCCCGACAAGATTGTGGAGTTGAACCAAGGAGTTTGTACTGGCAAGGAGATCGCCTACTTCGTGAAGATCTACCCTAGTGAGGCAACTCCTTCGTAGGCGATGGCCATGGTCGGATAGACAAAGTTGCTTCTTCGTGGACCCTTCATGGGTGGAGCCCTCCATGGACTCGCGCAACAGTTACCCTTTGTGGGTTGAAGTCTCCATCAACGTGGATGTACAATAGCACCACCTATCGGAACCACACCAAAATTCTTCGTGTCTACATTGCGTTTGCTCCCTCCAAACTCCTTCCTTTACCTTCATGTGCAATGTTTTACATTCCGCTGCTATACTCTTAGACTTGCATGTGTAGGTTGATTGCTTGAATAGTGCTAAGTTGCTAAAATCTGCCGAGGCTGAAAATTGGAAAAATGCTAGATTTTTATTTGGTCAAGTAGTCTAATCACCCCCCCTAGACATACTTTCGATCCTACACTATGCTGTGACACTCAAGTGCATGGGCATCCCTAAGTCTAAGCTGTCACTAGCAATATATAGTTCCACGGAAGTGCGTTGGGCAAGGTTGCTCGACCGATGGGTCAAATCTCCCTACAAGTCGTCTTCGGTAAGAATGATAACTTCCGGTTCGGGACGCCAAGCCTTTGAGGTTGTCAACTTTCAGAGTGGCTGCCAAGCCGTCCTAGGACTCCCGGCCTAAGTTCATGGCTCTGCCCTGGTACATCTACCTCAAAATCAAGATGTCAGGCCCTAGCAGGGCGGCCCTAAGCGCTCTAGCGAGTGCGACGATGCCAATGCGGCCATCGTCAGGACCCTGATCGCGACTGTGGAGCTAGCCGATATCTAGAAGGAGGTTGATGTCGAGCAAATGCCAGCCGACAAAAAGCCTATGTAGGCATCATCTACATCCATCCTACATGTCCTATATATGCCTTACTTATACTCCAATCTCTAAACCCTTAAGTCCTAACCTTACAACTGCTCGTTACCTTTCTAGCCTCACAAGCCTCACAGTAGAACCATCGCCTTCCTCATCTTTCTTCCTCTCCGCTCTTCTCCTTTTCCTTGTGCAACCTTTTTATCCTTCGCAAGCAAATTTTCCATTGCCTACTTACTCTCCCCATTTTGAGTAATAGGCTTCATGACGCCGCCATTATAAGGAAAAAGTTACAAAAGAAAATGGTAAATTTGAACAAGACATTCGTGAGAGGAGCGATAGACGCCTTCATAAAATAAAGGGGGTGGCATCACACCTACCTTTTTTTCCTTCTAAAAGGAGGTTGAAACCATTGGCCTCCATATCACTGCGATGCACACAACTATTCTTATCAATTATTAATTAGAGTTAGAGCAAGTGCAATCATTGACCGAAAGCGACCACCAGCATGCATGACACCATGCAGGCCCTGCGAGGGTGAAAAGCCATCCGAAAGCATACCCGTTTCTCACATCTCTTCCCCCCTCTCTGTCCATCATCTCATCTCTTTTCTCCTGGCCTGACCAGGCCTTCTCTCTATCACGTCAATCTTCAGTGCGCACTGGAAGAATCCAATCTCAGAGATCGGCTGCAGCCTGCACCCCTCCTTTACGCATACCCACGGCACACAAAGAGATCTGCTCAAAAGATATCAAATTTAGTTCGCACCTGGTACAGAAATTTAGGCAGGGTTACATAAACAACTGCAGGGTAATAGTAGTGCTGGTGGTTCTACACATGGTCCCAGCCAAACCATCAGCTCTTTTTCTTTTCTTTGATGGGGAGCCAAGCCCATCAGCTATTCTAGTTAACTTGTGCAATCTCACGGACCAAGTTCAAGATCGCTTTTCCTATGTCCATAACATATCCAGATAATGGAACAGATTCCTCCAAACTAGAACGAAGCGAATCCAGAAAAAGGCTTGAAGTCATAACAACTTCTTTTCCAGATTCTTGCAAAACACTGGTTTCTTATTTGGAACGCATAACGACTTGCCGAATCTTGCATAAAACATCCATGGATTTATTTTATTTTTGTATGCATGCATGACTCTTTAAATGCGCCCACAAGATTCTGAGAGAGTAAGTGAATGCAAGACGCATAATCATGAAATACGCATTGGGTCTTAACTGTTTGGTATGAATTTTATGAAAAAAGGCCAGAGGAAAGCACTCCGTGAGAAGTTTGGGGGTCCTAATTCTTTTCGATCCTGATGGTCTCTGTAGCTAAATTTTCGAAGGATTTGTCTAGAAAAATTGGTGTGGATTAAAGCCTACAAAATTTATATGGAAAATCACACTATCAAGCGAGCCCCCTCTGGTAGTTCAGGTTCAGGGCTTGCGTGTGTATTTGTAATGGGGAATATACGTACGTACGTACAAGCCGTCGTACAGATATAGATTGAAGTTCGTAAAATCTTAAAATAATCTTACCATCCTGAAGACGTGCCGAAGCATGTGCTTCCCACCTCCATGATGCCGCCGAGGGCTCCCAGTCCCAGCCACATCTGCATGAATGAACCTGGAGAAACATACGTGGCCTCGTAGAAAAGGAGGCACGGTATCGAATAACATAACGAGGGGCATTAGCATGTGTGTCCCCTCATCTCGAGTTATCCCATATTCAATTCCACGCGATGTACACCGGCTCGCTCATGTGGCCGGAGGAAACCAAACCTGCCTGCCTGCATTATCAGAAAGATCGGGCAGGGCAGGTGAGCTGCATGATTGAGCCATGGGAAATGAAGAACCTAGGCTGCGTGGCTCCCTCCTCGTGGCCGGGTTTAAATATGCTAACACTTGGGCACAACTAGCAACCAACCAGTGCATGCACCGCATGTTGCAGATGGGTACCAGTTGGAGCTAAATTAAATCATGCGTTCTTTCATAGCCCAAGAGATGCTAAGCATAGAGTTAGGACTAGTTTAATCTAGGTAGTACATGTGTGCAGTGAAGTGGAGGATTATAGCATATATAAAACGATTTTGCAGTACATGTAGCTAGCCATCTTTACTGTTACTGGGTATCTTTATGCGCATACATGCATGCATGCACAGAGAAAACAGCATCAGAACAGTTTCTAGGGATTAGCAGGAAACAGGAGGAACTACTACTAACAAGGATCAGTGGATCTTACAGAGCAATGGGGAAGGAATTGGGGTCACAAAAATCTGATTCATCTCATCACGAGCTTGTTGGAAATTATAGGAGAGAGGGTCCGTGCGCAGGCCCAGTCTTGATCCCATTTCCAATCTAGTGTTGGAATATTTTGGCGTTTGGGAACTTGGAGCTCTCCAGCTGCATAGAGCAGCAGGCAGGAAGAGAAATACCATGGCCACGTGAGATTACAACCAAGTATAGGCACTGCATGCGAATAGCAATAAAATCATACAACAAGTGATCAACTTTGAAGAATATAAATAAGATAATGAGAGGTCTAATGTTAGGAATTAAGAATCTACTTTGAAGAATAAATAAGATAATGCGAGGTCTAATGTTAGGAATTAAGAAGCAACCGATGCAACGAGCGGGTCGATTAATAATGAGATCCGTTAAATCACCGTTATGATTTGATTCTGGACAGGACCCGCTGACACAGCGGACACCCCCTCTTGGTCCATCCGGTTTCTCCAAAGGCTGACAAACTGAATAACAATGTTAGTTGACATAATCACACACACTAATTAGTGAGCACACACCCACACACAATGAATCTAGCCATTCAAAACCATGTGAACGAATGCCTGTCTCTGAATGAGCAAGCAAAGCGACATTGATGGTTTTATCGCCAATAGTTTACTGAATCTGATGCAGATCTGCCCCTAAAGTTATAAGAAAACAGGCCATCTTCATGCTCTGCGCTCCAATCCTGCAACAGCAAGAGGTGCTTCCCATATGCGTAATGCATGATAAAGAAGCACTAATCTCCAAAGGACATCATCCAACACAAGGAGCAGAGTGGTGGCCAGTGGCTGTACCCCCACGCAAGCTGCCCACTGTGCCCTGAGCAGACCAGGGCAGGTAGTCCTACGGCAAAGGTTTGAATAGAAATAATGTATCTTACAGCCAGCCACAGCTCAAATAAATTCAATTCATTGTGTGAGTCCAACCAAAACCAGCTTGGTTTCTTTGCTTGCAGGTCTTGTCCTCTTAAGAGGTGGTCAGCCAGGCATGCCATTCAATGAGACAGGCCTGACAAACCCTTGATTGTGTTGAATCTGATATCAAGAAAATAGCTGGGGCTGTGTACTCCATAGTGAATGATAATAAGAGCATACAGCCCATACACCTCACATGTCATATCTCAAAAGACCCCTACTGCCCTCAACAAGTTATTGCCTACCAGCTACCCCAAGTGGACAGCAGGTATAAGAACTAGCGGTAGTACCAATCTATGATAGTTCCCTAGGAAACCTCCATGTCTACACATGTTACAAATGGGATGGACACCTCCATGTCTACACATGTTACAAATGGGATGGACTCTTATTGGAAATTACGTTTCTGAATAAACCAGCCACGACTTTCTTGCACCGTCCCAAGGCCAGATAGAAGAAATTGGGTGTCCAACATGAACACAGCACTGCAGCACCAGAAACCTGGACCTGTGTCTGTAGGAGGGTTAAAATGAGGAGTTAAGGACAGTGGTCATACTACATCACACTGCATAGGCCCCAACCACCCAGGCACATGGAAAGCAATGGTGAGGCCTACCCCACTGCACCCCCCTGGATGGCTGTGATTAGGCCACAATGGCCAGGCACCAACTTTTAAGTACCACCACCTGATCATTCCTCATCAGCTACACTGGAACCATATATTCTAACCTTAGCACCTTTGCAGCCCTTTCACTTTGATTCTTCTTGTCTACTACTTCCTACGTCCGAAAATACTTGTCATCAAAATGGATAAAAGGGGGTGTATCTAGAACTAAAATACATCTAGATACATCATCTTTTATCCATTTTGATGACAAGTATTTCCGGACGGAGGGAGTAGCTGGGTTAAAATACTGGTACTACCCACTTCAAGATCAAATGCACCAAGTCGGCCTTACCTATATATCAATACATTATATAGACACTAGCTAGACACCTCCAAGCTGTGTAAAGTTCTACTTGGGAGGCTATAAATGCCTAGCTATGACATATGCATGGTTCTCTACACAACACACACCACCATCCTATTCCTGCCTCTCCTTTTCTCTTCTCTTCTCTCCACTGCCCAAGTTTTGCCATAGACAAGAAAGAACCTCTAGGTAGCTTTCCTCCAGAGCAGCAATGGCCATGCACCATCTCTCCCAGGGGCACCCGCAGGCCTGGCCATGGGGGGTAGCCATGTACACCAACCTACACTACCACCACCAGTACGAGAGGGAGCACCTGTTCGAGAAAACCTTGACGCCCAGCGATGTAGGCAAGCTCAACAGGCTGGTGATCCCCAAGCAGCACGCGGAGAGGTACTTCCCCCTCAACGGCGGCGACTCCCCCGGCGACAAGGACCTGCTCCTGTCTTTCGAGGATGAGGCCAGCAAGCCGTGGCGGTTCCGGTACTCGTACTGGACGAGCAGCCAGAGCTACGTGCTCACCAAGGGCTGGAGCAGGTACGTCAAGGAGAAGCAGCTTGACGCCGGAGACATCGTGCACTTCGAGAGGGTGCGCGGCCTTGGCACAGGCGACCGTCTCTTCATCTGCTGCAGGCGCCGTGGCAAGAGCGCGCTGCCACCACCAGTCCGCGTATCTCCGCCTGCTCTGAACGCCGGGGAGCAGCAGCCTTGGAGCCCGATGTGCTATAGCACGTCAGGATCATACCCTACCAGCCCTGCCAACTCCCACGCCTATCGCCGCTCCGTGGAGCAAGATCACAGCGACATGCTGCATGCAGGTATACACAACCCTCAAGAACAAAGCACTTGATAGCATGCAACATAACTTAGATGCAGGTGCTGAAAATTACATATCTCTTACACCATTCTCCGGTGAATTCTTGCAGGTGACTCGCCGAGAGAGGCAAATGCCAAGAGCAGTACGGCATCGGGGCCGCCGTCGAGACGTCTCCGGCTGTTCGGAGTCAACCTCGACTGCGGTCCGGAGCCAGAGGCAGAGGCAGCAACGCCAATGTACGACTACACCCACCAGAGCCCCTACGCTGCAGTGGTCACGGTGCCAGCTTACTGGTCAGTACTGTAAACATCACCAAAAGTTCAATTGCATTCAGACACATCTGTAGATATTCAGTAGCACATATATATAACCGAATTTCTCAATTTAAAGTACAATATTTTTTGACAACAGGGCCAGTTCATAAGATGGTGAGGTCTGAAGCCATGCTCGAGTATCCTAACAACCAGCAGTGAAACTAGTTACTACTCCCACCAGACAGCCTACTAGGCTACTCTGGACCGAGTGACAGGCTTGAATTGACCCTTGGAAGGAAAAGGAAGAGGAAGTGGAAGATCCCTTGTTTCCCGGGCAATCTTCCTTCCATCCACAGAGTGCCCTTTTTTTCTATGTTTCTTTCTTCTGGTCTTCCAGAGACCCTACTCGATCGCATCGCAGTACGGGGCCCTTAGCAGGTGGCAGGTTTCAGGAAACATCAGGTTGAAAAGGAGAGGGAGTAAGAGAGATAGAAGGATGGTGACACACATGAAAAACAAAAGGACATGCTTAGCAAGCATGTGTGTATGTATGTGTCATCTGTATGTACTGGGTCCAAGAACAAACTATGAAGTTGATGTATCCTCTCCAGCCTCCTCAAGAAACAAAGTCATATCCCCCATGGGCCATGGGCATGGAGATTTTGTTCTCTCCCTTCTTGCCTCTTCCAGTACTAGTGTTCTACACCTCACGCAATCAATTGGTTTAATGTTTTCAAGTCAAACAATGCATTCACCTTACCTTCTCAAAAAATTCAATGCATTTACCTTACCTTCTGAAAAAAAAATCAATGCATTCATACACCTAAGATAAACAATCAGCGAGTGTACGTGCGATGCAATGCAGTTCTCAGAGTCTCTAAACAATAGGAAGTGTAACGTTATGGCCAAGATTGACAGATGCCAAAGGATCGTTAAAGAAGTGATGTGCCATAGGTGATGCCGACACCCGGGGATGTCCATGTCCCGATCTTTTACTATTCTATTAATAGCCGGTATCAACCTTTTTGATCCCTCGGGAAGGAAAGGCCCGGCAGAAGTTTGAGGTGTGCAAGTGGTCTCAATCTGCCCTAATAGGATGCAAAGGAAAAGGATGGCTAAGATGATGGCCTGAGAGGCAAGTTCCAGACACAAAAGGCCACTAGGCTCCAATAATCAACAAGATTCCCGGCAACACGTATCAAAAGGAAAATCGGAGATCTGTCTCCTGCTTTTGTTGCCTATGTTAGAAAGGCCTGTACGTACGAGGCAAACTAGAGATTATTGTTCCGGCCGGCCCTGCCAATTATTGAAAGTAGAAGATGCCTGGAGAAACATGGCCTAACTCAACAGACATGGCGCTATCAGCTCTTAGTTAGGGTCAAACAGTAGCTAGCTGTAAAACAATATTTGGACTCGTGTCCAGCTGTGGAACACACCAAAGCTAAAAAAAAAAAAAGATAGCTAAGTAAATAAACCCTGTGTTACCATGCTCACCTAATTTGGTGCAAGAGCACATCTTAGTATGCAGACTGCCCAACTGCAAGTAGGCTGAGAGATACACATGTCTATAATTGCAAAATGCAGTACGGATTAGAGTATTGAGCACGGTGCTGAAATACTGACCTGGTTCAGTGAAAAAAATTAGTGAGATGCAGGCATCAGATTCATCTGAATGGAACTCGCAGCAATTTTGGCAGTGATGATTGCACCTATAGGTTAACGACCGTATCAAGCACCAAAATTTCCTGTCTGCTAGCAAGAGCAGGAGCCATGTTCTAATACAAAATGACATGCACTTTGGTGTGTGTTCGAGAAAAAAGAACAGGAGCCATGTGCAGCGGGGCTTTCTCTAATGGCAATGAACCTTATCCGGGGCACTCCAGGGCTGCATGATTAACGCCTTTGAACACCAAATAGCTTATCTTAACATTAGTACAAAAGGGCCATGTGATTGCCATAATGGTAAAGTGGACCCTTACTTTGTCTACTTCACGCATACCAAGAAAAAGAGATTCCCTTAATTGAATTGAAAAGAACGAAATTATCAAAGGAAGTACTCCCTCTATAAACAAATGTAAGACGTTTTTGCAGTTTAAATTTGTGTAGAGGGAATAGTAACTAATTAGTACTACGAACTAATCACATTACCCATGTAAAATTGTACAGATAAAGGCCTGTTTGGAAAAATACCACCATTCAAAAAACAACGATGCCCACAGAAAAATATATCACCATCCCAAACAGGTCCTAAAGCTGAAGTTTCATTTCGATTTAGGAGGGTTTGGCCTGTTTGGTTTGTGCCCAACATAGCACCAAAACCAAGTCAAATAGTAGTGGTGCCCAAATCTATGTGCACAAATTGGCTGTCCAGTTTAGTTCAAAACATAAATCAAACAGACTAAAGAACATATTCTTACCAAAATTATAGCACCGAATTAAGCATGGGCAATTCTAATCAAAGTTATTCCCTCCATTCACAAATATAACATGTTTTGGATATTTTAATATGGAGTACATATGGATTGAAATGGGTGAACAAACACACTAAAATGTGTCTATATACATCCGATCCAGAAAAAAGTAAAAACATCTTATATTTGTGAAGGGAAGGAGTGTTTTGGTAAGAACGATGGCTCCCTATAGCCTGAGACAAAACAGCCATAACCAAGAATATATACACATAAATATAAGGATATAAGTATTATGTTCACAACAAAGTACAATAGCACATTAACTGACATATAAAGGAAAAGTTGCTGAGATCATACATTTGGTGGGTCATTTGGAATAATAATTTATTTCCATACCTAGGCAAAATATATATCTTCCAGAAATCATAGAAAATAATATCACAGCAACTAATATTCCTATTCACGATTACATAAATAAAAAATGGATCACACTAATATCACAGCCATGATAAGATATTTACTCTGTGCTAGAACCTACATATCACATATTTTTACTAATATTACTGCAAGCATATAAAAAAAATGATATGCAGACAACGCCGTCAGGCTACACCATATGTGCAAACAACATATCCAGGCAACAAAATAGAACCTATAGCAGGAAAGTGATTATGGCTTCAGCAGCAAACCAAGATCTATACGTGAATTGAGTGCTTAAGGTAAATCCCTAGTTGAGCTACCACCCAAAGGGGTTAGTGCAGTCTCCTGCAATTCCAACAAAGACGACTCTAGCCGACCTAGAAAGTTTAAGGTATGTCCGTTGAATCGCAAAGCGGTCCTGCTCCAGAGAGTAATCCTAATTTTACAATAGTTCCAATCACAAAAGGAAGGGAAAATAACTACAAAGGCCCCAAAGGATAGAACAGAGTGAAGGCAATTTAAAATAGACAAATAAAAAAATACCTAGTGTCAGTGAGTAGTATATGTATATTAAGGAAGAAACATATCTCCCACTTTGAAATTGGCAACATTAGAGTTGCCAGGGCTTACAAATCATGTCTAATTATGTAGCAGTAATTGTTCAAAATGAAGCATGCATGGGACTAAAATAATGCTTTTGCCATTACCTGAAGAAGGGTTACTTTGTTTTTGCAAGAACAGGCTCACACCACACTTTCATGGGAACTACAATCAGTGTCATTTTCATGAGGCTATTATGTCCGGGAAAACAGAGTTTATGTGTTCATTTGAAATTGGCCATTATAATCAGTGTCAATTTCATGGGCTATTATCTCTGGTAAAACAGACTCCCAAATACCAATGACTCCTGTTTGGCGGACAAAGGCCGCTGTCTCCTGAACTGCTCGATTTGCTCTCTTTTGGCTAACACAAACTTGCAGCCAGTTAATGTTTCAGCCTCTCTCTGAATTTCACTGAATATGGCACCCAATCTAGAAATGCAATGCTCATTGCCTGCTAAGGCCTGAATAACAGAGGTAAAATCGCTGTCGCTGACCATGATAACAGGTAGTCGCGACCAGACCGCATAAAGACGAATCCCTTCCAGGCATGCTCTCGCATCCATGCATACATAAACGAAGATATACGGCACACCTTTTCAGCTTCCTCTGGAGTCATATTTCTGTCCAACAATGGAGAACATGCAATACAGTTAAACAAAGATTTATGTCCAGTTTTCAGCAAATACCTACAACTGAAAGAACTAAGAATATTCTACTGTTACATTCTCTACTTTAAAACCAAACAAAACAGGATCTTATCGTTTCAATACACAAATAAATAATGCAAATCCTGTCTTGCTTCGGACAATTTTATTTCAGAGAACCTGTGCAGTCCTCAAATGCAGATACAAAAGCATTAGCTCGCAATCTCTAAGTTCAGATAAATAAGCACGTCCTTTTCAAGTAGAGCAGAGCAGCAAGGCTTCTAGATCCAAGACCCAAGCACATATGTGAGTATATCTTTCTATGCACTAGTCTGCAAAAGTACGGGAAGTATCAGACAACACAGGTTTTTCTTAGTGCTGCATACAAGAAACCTCAGGTTATTTGGTAACAAAATGGAAACCAGTGTGTTGTCGTTATTTGTAAAATATCAATTGCTTTTCTCCTTGTCATGCTGGCACAAAGCCTAGAATGGCAGATTACTATAACTTGTGAATCAAAAGGTCACCAAAAAAAAACTCATAAGCATAATTGTCCTAACATATGAGCAAAGCTCCAGGGAAACTTAGTTCTCAATATAAAGCTATAACAGAACATTTGCTATGGTGAATTGAAACAAATATGAATGATTGGGTTTGAAGCCTGCAAGGATAGGTTTTACTCAATTTCTTAAAGCCACGAATGCTAGTACAAATTATGTTCAAATGGAATATATTTAAATACAGTATAGGGAATGAACTGTTCTAGAAATTGAATATGTCAGCAGTAGTGCATAGGGGAATGAGACCGAGATGCGCCACTTTCCAGGGCTCATCACTGTTGGAGTGGAAAGAATGACAAGAAAGATTTGATCATAAGGAGTTGGAACCACAATGTGCATCAGCTGGTACAATTCTCAGTAATTACACTGGTAGTACCAAGTAAGTAGCATAGCAGACTTCTTCACGCACTGAATTCAGCAAGTGAGCTGAGAAGAAATCCACTTCCCATGTCTATTTCTGTAAGAACAAATCTTGCATCGACTTCCTATGTATATCTTTGTTGAACCACAGAAAATTATGTGGCTTGTCATCCACAAGATACAGCTTTCTTGGTGACAGTCTATTCAGTTAACCAAGGATTTGCATCTGCTTCCATTTCTTATGCGCATATCAGACGATAGTGTTGATACTAGATTCAATGGAGCCAGCAGCATGGCATTATTGACTTGAATGGCAAAGCTACCAAGATCAGTCCTGACATAGATCATTAGTGTTGTAGTGCCACTACTGACAGGCAATAATTTGCTACATGAATAGAGTGCCACTGGTAGTTGACTACCATCTTCCAATTCAGCCCTACATCACCAAAAGTCCCCACAAGAACATGAGCCATCCTTAAAATGGTGAAATCTATTGACATCTCTGACAATGAATAGACGTTCAGTAATATGGGCTGCAACCTTCATGAATGAATGACAGTCCCCGCATATCCTAAGGTTCTTGTGTATTATAATTGGTATATTAGGAGGCAAGCTGATTAACCCAAAAGCAAGTGCTAACTTCTCACTATGGTGTTTAAGCAGCTCCTCTTTTTGGTCGTCATGAACATCATGCAGATCGCATTCTATTTTGGTCATGTGAGCAAATTTTCTCATATCGTGATAAATTTCCTCCAACTTATTGTAGATATCAGTGATTGCTGGGTGCTTTCTCTCTCCAACAACAAAGACATGGATTTTGCCCTTTGCTTCAATCCAACTCCTGCCAATTTCTTTCTTTGCACCACTATCCTTCAAATATTTCCTTGCCATTAGAACATTCTCCCAGTTCCCACTGGCAGCATATACATTTGAGAGCAAAACATGGTTCCCTCCATTGTCAGGCTCAAGTTGGAAAAGCTGTTCCGCAGCTATTCTGGCTAACCCACTATTGTTGTGGTTCCTGCATGACCCTAGCAAAGATCCCCACATAGAAGCAGTTGGTTCAAATGGCATTTTGTGAATCAATTCCCAGGCCTCATCAGTCTTCCCAGATCGACCCAGAACATCAACCATGCAAGAATAGTGAAGGACATTAGGTTCAACAGTCTGATCAGACATTAGCAGGTTAAAGTAGTGGCGACCCTCTTCAACTAAACCTGCATGACTGCACACTGACAACATGGAGAGATAGGTAACTTCGTTCGGAAAAATACCTAACTGGTGCATTTTCTCAAAGAGAATCATAGCTTCCCAAGAATGGGCATGCCTCGAAAAACCAGCAATCATTGCATTCCATATGACAACATTCTTCTGTTCCATATAAGCAAATAGTGCGTAAGATTTTTCAATCTGGCCACACCTTGCATACACATCCACAAGAGATGCTGCCACAAAGAAGTTCCCATGAAAACCACATTTCACAATAACTGCATGCAGTTGTGTCCCTTCAATTTTCAATGCTAAGCTTGCACATGCGCTAATGATAGCAGAGAGAGTGAATTCACTCAATTTTACTCCTTCCCTTTGCGCATTCCGAAATAAACATAATGCTTCTTCGTGAAGGCCATTCTGCACATATCCTGCAAACAATGAACTCCATGTAACTAAAGTTTTATCAGGCATCTTCTCGAAAACCCAGCAGGCATCCTTAATCATGTTACATTTTGCATAAACATCTAGAATCGCTGTCCCAACAAAGCTGTTTACGTCCAATGCAAGCTTGATTGCAATGGCGTGTAATTGCTTGCAATCATTGATAGCATATTTTGCAGCACATGCACAGATTGTGCTGGATAAAGTAAATTTAGTCAGCTGCCTCCCTTCTCGGTGCATCCTTTGAAAAAGCTTCAAAGCTTGTACATCCTCTCCACTCTGAGTATATCCAGCAATCATGGTATTCCATGAGACTATGCTTCTGGCAAGCATTGCATCAAAAACATGACGAGCGCAATCATTCCGACCACATTTTGTGTACAAGTTGATTAGAATATTGCATGTGACAGTATCTGTTACCAGACCAAAATGAATGGCTAGCCCATGGCAGCTTTTCCCAACCAGGAGGGACCTCCTCTTTGCACATAGTTGCAGAAGCTCATGGAGCACAAACATGTCAATCAAACTCCTGTCAATCTTACCACGACGTTTATCCTTTAGGGAATTGTTCAGACCATACCACACTCACACTTCATGTTCTGATTTATGGCAGGGTAGTTAAACGGAATGCCCATCCATGGAAGACAGCTACTAATGCATGCAGAATATGACTGAAAGGGAGAACTTCGCCAACCAAATTTGCACTGCTTTCTGATGACTCGCAGCAAGGGACAGCTAGTCTGAAATATGTTTAGATGCCGTCAAAAGCACATAACTTTTCTGCAGGATGGCATGAAACTTCTCTCATTAGTCCACCTTTACAAATTCTTGATATTAGAATCTCTGGAAGAAAAGCAAGTCAGTCACAACTATATGATCCTCATCACACTTTGATGCATCTTCAGAAAGCAGATACGATCCTGTAAATAAAATCTAGACAGGTAAAAGAACATAAATTTTTATGGCAGGGGCATAAGGAAATGTGATGGGTTCTGCTAAAAGCACATGCTAATACGTCTAAAAAGAAATATTTGGTTCAAATGACAAGAAGAACCAGGAACTAGCACCAAGTGAGCTTCTTGCTTTTCAACCATTCGAATGTGGGTGGGAGGTGGTACAGTACTGGTCCTAGGAAGTGAGCGATGGTACTTTGCTGGTAGTACAAGTTGAGAGCTAACTTAAATCCAGGGTTCCTTTCAAATTTTCAGCATCAGGGCTGTGTTCCATTTGGAATAAGGATGTACCAGCAAGATATATATTTCTACTTAACACATCACAAGCACAGGACATAGGCAAACAGAAAAACATTTTACTACTAATCGAGCAATCACACCTTATTGTGAACAACCCTACTTTAATAATCATAACAAAAATTTACATCTAATATCAGGATACCATTGATGCACTACACCCCTCCCACCAGCATGACCCTAAGCAGCAACTCAGTAGAAATCCTTATTGCGCGTGACCTATAGCATAGGACAGTGAGCATTACAGCGAAGGCACTACACAGATATGCCACATTGCCACTAGTGCAGCATCAGCATCAGTGGCAGATCTAGGATTTGAAAACAGGCTGGTCCACCTTAAAAACAATTGACAACAAATATGACATGGCACATTCTAACTAATTTACCAATACCACATAGAAATAGATCAATATGGTCTTACAAACATACTAAAATTCACAGTTAAGTCTCAGTTTTGCGTAAGCCTGCATACTGCATACCTTGAGAAATTCAACAAATATGTAAATGTGTTCATGTACTGTACTGGATAGCAATTAGCAGACAACTGAAGCATGCTTAATTGCTTATTATGTTGCTTCTCCTGCTTATTATTCATTTATTTGTACAAGCTGGGAAGATTCATCATTTGTGCACTAGATAGCTCTCTAGCAAACAACGAACATGTACTGTACTGGATGGAAATTTGCACTGGATAGCTCTCAATATTACCTTCGGCTATGTACAGCTTCTCAGCCCCTAGCTGCTAGCCTTCTATGCTGCACGTCTCCAGGCCCCTGGGCCAGGGTGCACGCCTGCACACCGCCGGCCGCCGAGGAGACTGCTGCAGCTGGCCGCTGGCCGCTGGCGGGTGGCGACTGGGCGCGGTGGCCGGCACCGGCGCGGAAGCAGAGGGCGCAGGCGCGCAGCCACTGGAAGGAAGGGCGGCTAGAGTTGGCAGCCTGCCGGGGAAGGGCGCGGCGGCCGGCGGTAGGCAGGAGGCGGCTGGCGGCTGGCGGCTGGTGCGGTTTGGAGTCGGTCGGGGATGGGACCAATGTGGGGCTGCAGGGAACCCCTGGGCCCTGGCGAACCCCTCGCGCGAGCGACACTGGGCCGGCCCATTAGGATCGTACCTTTGAGTGCGCTCTCACCGAAATTAAGGAGTACTAGTACAATGCCCGTGGGTTGCCACGGGCCTTTTAATTTTTTTTATTGCATACATAAGCATAATGCACCTTCAATTTCATATGTATAGAAAGAAATTTACACTAACAATCGAACCTGAGAAACGGTTAGAGTTTGGAAAGGTACCTAGAGGGAGGAGGCCCGAGAGTCCTGGAGGTCATCAACATGCGGGTATTATGCGATCGTGGAATTGCCGGTACCGCGGCAACGAGCGACCTTTCCCCATCACAGATCCGTCATCGCCACCGCTGGCCTCCTCCGACTGATTGCGCTGCCAACGTCGCATCAGGTCGTGATACTGAGGAAAATGGGAGATGGTGGTCGGGTGTGGGTATGGGTCTTGGGATACAAAGCAGCCCTCCCAACTGTTATTGTGGTTTTGTGCTTCAAAAATCAATTCATAATGTCCGTGCGTTGCCACGGGCACTTTAAAAATCTTCCCGGTTCATCATGATCATGTTTTACTAAAAAAAGATGATATTCCTCGTTGCAAGTAATGTCGCTAAATTTCTCGATCCATTAAACCATGGGTAAGTGCAAAAGTAAATGAATATGAGTTGAGTGAAATAAGGAAGGATTAAATGAATGAACAAAGGAAATGATAAAATGGATGAACAAACCAACCGTACACACGTTTTTATCAGTTCTTCTCCATCAGAAAATGGAACCCAATTGTTGTTGCAGCATTGCATTGCTCCACGGAATCCATCAGCCTCCTCGCTAGCGCTAAGGAACCCCATTTTGGCCATTTCTTCCGCCGCCGGCCTCAACATCGCCCCTGGCATGTCTCAGCTAACTCTGCCACGATGTCATGTCCTCCATGTTTCACTTCATTCTACATTACTCCCCGTGTAACATAAGTACTATTCAAACATGCATACCAGTCGTTGGATCGAGCACATCCAAATGGTTGCGATCCACCCTTTTCCACCCTTGCCTCCTATCGCGAGACGTCTCCTGCACTGCGTTAACAACACTCCTCTCATGCACGTGCCCAGTGTGGGTCGTGGCCCCTCATGAGCCACCCTCACCGGCCACCGACCTCGCCGCAGGTCGCACCTTGCCACCCTCATCATCGTCGCAACTCTTCTCTCTTCCTTCTTCCAGTTGCGTCATGTTGGCCATTTCAGATATGAAATATGCCGATGAAGTCGTTGCAGCACGCATAGGAGAAACGCCCCCTCCCACCGCCACCATAGAATCGCCGACAATGATTGTAGCTCCGTTCCATTGTCGCAACACCGTCGGTAGTGGTGGCAGCTCCTACGCCCATGGTCGCGGCGTGGATGCATCAAAATCCTTTGCCAGTTCGAGCATCCAGAAAACATCTACGGTGGAAACTTCATCGACGAAGGTTCCAACATTCCGCAGCCTGGTTGCAACTCAGGTAGTAGTCGGTTCTAGCAAAATCGTTTGTTGGTTCCAGCATCCGCATCACTCTTCGCAACATTGCCCAGTCATGGTCACCATCGGGCCTCTCGTCTGCAAGGGTCGTAGCAGCCACCAAACACGGTTCCAGCATGATAATTTTCCTGATGAAGTTACATGATAATTTATAAATCATCACTTGATTTTGGAGCGGTCTTCTTCTTCTTTTTCTTTCTTCATTGCTCATGTTGAACCCTCCTCAGACCCACCCAAACCACATGTCGCTGCCCGCCCTAGCCGACAACTCTGTCGTGTTGATGCCACACCAGAGCCCATCCATCTACCCCCCCCAAAACACACACACACACACACACTTCTTCTCCGGCACCGACAACCCACCCAACACCCGGAACCATCAGGCCTCCACCTCGTCTCTGCTTGTCACGTTGTGGTTAGCCACTTCATCGCTTGCTCCAGCTCGTTCTTGATGATCCCTCATCGGGATGTCGGGGCCAACCGTGGCCTTCCCTTATCAAGCTCGGTACTCTACCCCTCATCTATTTATCTCTAGAAATTGACTTGCTCTACAATTGATTTCAAGCAACTACCAAATAGCAAACGTGCTTTCATTTTCCTCATCCATTTTCATATTGCAAGAAGACAGTAGATTTCCTCATGTCTTCCTTTCTCTCTACATGACCAAACTCTAATATACAACACATGCAGACATGCTACACCTCGGTTGCTATGCTAGACATGTATATTGTGTGCTATTTATTTTTCATACTTTCTTATTTCTTTTTGTAAAAGTATACCTGAGGCACCATTAGAACACAGTATAAAATCCAATATATTAAATATGATCAAATCCACTAAATAATGCCAGTAAAGTATATACAAATTTGCACTTCCATTACACTGAACGAAAAATATACATACATCAGCATTTGCTACTCCTTTCAGACAAGATCACTTGTCCGTCTTTCAACGGACAATCTTTGACTCCTCTAGTGACCGGGGAGCTGCTGGAGATTGCTCCTCAACTGGCCTAGCTGTTTGTTCATCTAAAAAATATAGCTTTTCGTTAATTTTAGTCCTGCAGAGTTGCTGTCAAGCAAGTATTTGGTCTCTGTATTTTCTTGTTTTTTCTCGGTTCCTTGTTTTCTAATTGTCCGATGTATTTTCTTGTAGAGCCAGGCTTATTCTACACTAATTTCAGAACATCCGCGAGTTACCTGCCACCGTGGTAGCTCCTCCTCCCTTTTGCCGCTCCATGTGCTAGCCTGGAAAATGTGAATTTATATTGTGTCCTTGCATTGTTATGTATGTAGTTCTGATCAATCATACAAATACCTAAAAGCAAAGAAGAAAACTAAAGTAGAATTGCTGGGAAACTGTCAAAAAACCACACACTCCTAGATAAACCATCAGAATATGTGTACCCCATTATGTCTCGAATCATCAGAATATAGTGATAGGCGATGTATTGGGTGATAAAAGACGTTAGCAATAATTAATAATCCTTACTGGTTAAAGAAAACAAATTGGTCATCTTAAGCTATGAATAATCCTTACTGGTTAAAGATGATGGACGCAAGAAGATACTAAGGATAAGAATTGTCCCTCCTTTCAATCTCCATATTTAGAAAATAGGATCACCCAAAATGAATAGGATATACTTTTAACAAAAATCTAACAAAATAAGGATATGCTCTAGAATATGTTACCATTAAAGTAGATGTTAATTGCAAGCACAACTTTGAGATCAATGCTACACTTTTGTCATGCATCAGGGTAACATGTGGCGCAACTTTTGGAGGATAACATGTGCTCATTGTCCGTGTGCATCCAGATCTCCAAGTATTAGCAGAATATAAATTTTTTAGTTGTAACACACTCTAGCCATGCCTGAAATAGGATTAGCGGAATGCTCTCAGCGGTAAATTATTACCTACAACATATTATTTCACCTATTTTTTAAAAATGGATTGGATCTCTTATTAAGTATTTTTGAAGCTTTAAAATGGAAAAATTAGATGTATAAAACATTAAGGCAACAATTACTATTTAATACTGAATAATCAGGCTACTGGAACATACATTGTAATAGCCTATATACATTTGTGTAGCACCATAAGAACATCCTAAATTGGGATAAAGCCAGCCAAAGTGCACGATCAATATACAATCAGCCTTCTGAACAATAACTGTCAGCAGCCTAGCAATACTAATGAAACGACATAAGGAAAATTCAGTTACTTCAGAATGGTAGAACCTGGCCAATAGTTGGCCGTATGAAGAAAAAATAAAGATCAAGATGTTTATGTGAAGAAGAACTGAAGACATATCATCTCCTGCTGCACAACCAGCTACTGGGTAGTGCTCTCTTTTCTAAGCTTTATTATCACGGGTGAATCAATTGGGTGCTATACTGCAAAAATTCTTTTATGCCTACAAGCTTGAGGTCCCATCCCTGATGACATTCAAATCCACTTGTTTCTTCTTCTATCCCATGGTTGTTGTGCATCCTAAGTGTCGTGCCACGTGGGTTGGTGCGCTGCCAAGTGAACTGGAGGACTTGCACCACACTGGCACAACCCTTGTCTTCACACCGACCAACGAAAGTGGTCATTTGGGAGGCCAGCGTGCAAGGTGATGCTGGCACTGCAAGAAATCAAGAAATGCCATAGTTAAAAGAAATTTGTGAGTGGATCCTTAGTTATGCAGAAGTAATGGTTTAGCATGTCAGCATTTCACCTTTCGGGTTCTGAATTTGGATAAGTACGTCATCCTTTTAAATGTTGGCCTCTTCAATACAAGGAATGGTGTTGACTCCTACTCTTTTCAAAGTTCTTTGAAGTCTCTTGTCATTGGTGGTTGTGGTATTGTGTATTGCCTTCTTCTTCCTGTCATCAGTGGAAGGGAAACTAAGTATAACAAGCGGAGAAAGGTTTCATGTTTTTGTACTCTAAGCTGATATGTGCACTCTAAATGGCATTCACTGAAAAATCAATTTAGAAATGTGACAATAGCATGCTTGGATGATAATCAGTATCTACACAGGAAATCGGCAATGGTTCACAAATAAAATGATTACACAGGTAAAATGGATACCTGTAGAATAGATAATGTGCTGAAAGCGGGAAACGCTACTGCTTGTAGCAAAACCAATGACAATACTTATGTATGATAGTAGCAAGGTTAACACAAAAGGCACATTTAAACACTGCCCTTGCCTTCGGTGCAGGGCATCGGCCATCTTCTTCAGCTTGTCAACATTCATCTACACGACACACATGAGTTCTTGCATTAGTAATGGGACAGGGGACAAAAAAGGGAGCAAACTGTTAGGTGCTAGAAGCAGGGCAGACGAAGTGGCAGCACCCAGTCACTGAGCATTAAGAGTCAACGTTCTGAAAATAGTTAGGTGTTAGAAGCAGGGCAGACGACATGGCATCATCTAGTTATGTTTCAAATCATTTCAATTCATGGTTGGTTTCTTGTGGAAAATCTTACCAGTTATGTTTCTTTCTCGTGGTGACACGCTGTTGCAGCTTTCGTGTTCGGTGAGCAGCGGCGCCTCCAACCAATGGCCCCAGAGTCGAAGGCTCGGTGGACAAAGGAGATCGACCGGCTTCTCTCTGTCACCGATTTCATCATCGAGTTCATTCCTTCACGCCAGGTGGCCGAGGATGGCAGCACCATGGAGGTCAGAAACGAATCACCTACCCTTATTTTCATCACACATGGTTGGTTATGTTGCTTTGGAGGTCCTACAAAGAAAATAAATTTGTTATTACAATGAAGGTGATGACTATTTCAATTGCGTGAGTTCATAGTGTTACCTTCATCACTGCCCCCTTAACCCTAACCAAGATAAAGATGTTAAAATAGATCGAAGTGGAACAAACACATTTCACCATGCCCATAGCAACCAATTTTCCAAACTCTTCATGTTGATTCATAATCAACTGGCACAACAAAACCACACTATCAGCTTTTGGGGTTTTCCGCACTATAATATATAATGTATATTTAAAATGTAATTAGTAATGTCTCTAGTAAGGTCCATGTGTCCTCATTTGATAGTGAAATGAATTCCACTATAGCATAGTCATCCTACAGGTATTCCAAGCATCTCTGAGAATTCTTACCAGGATCCAAATGACCGACCACTCTCCACATATATGTAGATTGTAGTAAACGACACGGATATGCCTGCAGGTTGTGTCATTTAAGCACTAAATATGAAAACAAAAGAAAAATGGAAGGTACAATGTATGAATAGTAAACAGGATGTGTTTACCTAAAACATTTACAGAAAATTTCCTCTGGTGTACATAGTCTCCTTAAAGAACAAGAATTTTTCCAACCTCCAAGTAAATGGCGGACAGTTTGATAAAGTATCTATCTGATATCCAAAACTTGAATTGCAAATGTAAGAATCTTCGTCATAAACCTCTTGCATAGTTGCAGTTTCTTTTAGAATGAGAAACTCTGTAGCGAATACAACAGTGTCTGAGACCAGTACCTTGTATAAGAAAACCTGCATATTCCTGATCCAGGAAGCTAGCTGTTGTCAGAAATTAATGCTACAAAGAATGTTGAACAATGAAAAAAAAGGTGTTGGGTGTACTCCATGTTTCATCTGTACAAGGTTGTCATAGCCGTCTGTGCCAAAATATTTCAGAAATGAGGTTGAGCTATCACCATGAAGATTAACCAATGATGAATTTTTCGGGTATCTATCTACAAGGTGCAAAACCATTAAATTTGATCGCTCCATGGTACCCCCATGAACAATAAATAAATAATTTGTAAAAAACAAAAAGATCTGGCATTTTGTGGCATTGTTTATGACCAAAAGTCTTGCATGCTTGCAAAATTTGGTGCTATATGCACACAAGTTTGAGCACCAATTGTTTTTCTGTATGAGCTCCAAGAATTCTGATTCTCTTTTAATTAGAAATACAATTAATTTCAGCTCATTGGTTTTTGAGTGTGTTTGTAGTGGAAAAGAACAAAAGATTTTTGAGTGCGTTTTATAACTAAGAGGAAAAGTGTAGCAGAATATGAAAGCAAATAAACAGGAAATCATAGAAACAGTTATTTCTCTTTTCAACCAGGAAACTCCTTTTCTATTAATTGCTCAATGGCAATAACCAGTACCATTACGTAGCACAAGAGACATGAAAGTGAGATGCGATTTGAAGTATATACTCATTGGTTTGAGAAGGTGTTTCAACATCAGTTTAATATAGATGTATGCTATTATATTGTCAGTATAAATATAGTAGCAATACGCTAACTTACCAATAATCAGGAGCCACAAATGAACAACCATCAATCCAATGTGGTGGCAACCCAGTCCTCATTCAGATATTGCTCTGCCTTGTGCCATGTCACTCCATACCGAAATGTTCTTTCATAGAAAACTGCTAGCAATAAATAAGAATATCTTGTGAAATGATTAAAAATCATATGCTGCATGTTTATGTGAGACGGGCAGGGAACAACCTAAAAGTCAACATATAAGTATTAGGAGTAAATAACTAAAGATTTAGCAACATCAAGAGCAACTAAAATACAATGGAAAAAGCGAGTAGTGCATTGTCTAATCCGGGAATGGCTGTGGATGAGGCTCCAGCTTGACTGCGTTAGGAAATCCGGGATACTACAATCAGCGAGTGCTGGGAGAAATGGGGTTAGCCTAAGACGAGAATGATACTGTAGCTGGACAAAAATTGCAGCTCGAATCGGATACATACCAGAAGAAATACTGGATATGAAGATGAAGCAATACCTATCCTCCATGGGCACCATAGTTGCCGGGATCGGGGAACGAGGCAGCGACCCTCGAACCGGGTTCGTCGTCCCGAACCGAGGGCCGGGTTGACGAGTGGAATGTCGGGGACGCGATCCCAGTCGCTAGGATACGAACCACTTCAGCGACACTAAACTGAGTCTCGATTCCAATTTACCATCGCAAACAGAAACAGGAGGTACTGCTGATTCTTCGAGACGCTGAGATTTACCAGGAGTCAAACGCGTCCAGGCATTGTGGTTCTTCCTCACCGCGCCGCTGATCCTAAGCAAGTACGAGATGCTGCGGCGCGCTTGGAGCCACTAGTAGAAAACAGGGCTTTGGGCCAGGCCGGGTCAGCCCATTAGTCCCGGTTCAGTCCAGAACCGGGACCAATGTGGGCATTGGTCCCGGTTCGTGAGCCCAGGGGGCCGGCCGGGCCACATGGCCATTGGTCCCGGTTCATCTGGACCTTTTGATCTCGGTTGGTGGGATGAACCGGGTCAATGGGCCTCGCTCCTGGCCCATCACCATTGGTCCCAGTTGATGGCTTGAACTGGGACCAAAGGCCCCCCTTTAGTCCCGGCTCATGTCACCAACCGGGACCAATGAGGTGCCTATATATACCCCTCGCTCGTGAGCAGAGTGCTCTGTTTTTCTCCGACCGAGGGGGAGAGGGCTTGGTGGTGCTCTAGCTCACCTCCTATGCACACAAGGTGTTTAATGGAATGCCCGAGCCACACTACTTAAGCTTTCTCCTCTCCAAGATCGACCTCCAAACTCCATTTTCCATAATATTTGTCTAGGTTTAGCGGTCCGTCACGCCCTGTCCCCGTCTTCACCGCCGTTGATCACCCGCGCCGAGCTCATCGCCGGCACCACCGTGGTGAGCCTCTTGTTCTTATCTTCTTTCTGAAAGGAAAAATACTCTTACTTGTATGTTTACATAGATACTTGTATTATTTTCTTACTTTTATTATTGCATCTTATATAGTGCGATGGTTTTGGTATCCGCCTCCGTCGGCCCTCGTCCTGTCTATGATTCGGATGTGGTATATATATTATCTTTATAACTATTGGTTCATTTATTGTTTATGAAAATTATGTCGGCCAACGTGACATAGATTTTATTTATGTAGGATGTATGTGAATCGGAAATGCCAACCGACCCTATTGTCGAGAGGTTAAATTTAGTTGAAGAAGAAAACAATTTGTTGAAGGAGAAAATAAAAAAATTGAGAAGGAGAAGATGATATTGGAGTTGCATGTTGCGGATGTCGTCGATGATCACAAGATCAAGATGGATGCAATGCGCTTGAAGATTAGAAAGATTAGAAAATATGCCATTCATACCGAGGCTTGGTATCATTATGTCGTTGGATCAATTGTTACCTTGGTTGCGATTATGATCGCATTTGTTTTCGCATTGAAATGTTTTACATAGTTTCAATGTATGGTTTAATTAATTAGATGCTCTGGAGAGCTATATGTTGTTAGATGAGAACTATGTATGCACTTTGGTTTTAATGTGATGATGAACTTCTATTAATTTGGACACTTAATTATATATAATGCACGTAGATGAACCGGCAATGGATGTACGGTGACAGACACACCCGCGAGTACATTAAGGGCGTGCATGAGTTTCTCGATGCGGCTGAGGCAAACAAGCAGAATGGTTTTATGTGTTGTCCATGCACTGAATGTGGGAATACGAGGTCTTACTCTAACCGGAAAATCCTTCACTCCCACCTGCTTTACAAGGGTTTCATGCCACACTATAATGTTTGGATGAGGCACGGAGAAATAGGGGTTATGATGGAAGACGGCGAAGAAGAAGAGTACGATGACAACTATGTGCCCCCTGAATACGGTGATGCTGCAATGGGGGGAGCTGGTGAAGATCAAGAGGAACCAGACGATATGCCCAATGATGCTGCAACGGGTGAAGCTGCTGAAGATCAAGAGGAACCAGACGATGTGCTCGATGATGATGATCTCCGCCGGGTCATTGTCGATGCAAGGACGCAATGCAAAAGTCAAAAGGAGAAGCTGAAGTTCGATTGCATGTTAGAGGATCACAAAAAAGGGTTATACCCCAATTGCGAAGATGGCAACACAAAGCTCGGTACCGTACTGGAATTGCTGCAGTGGAAGGCAGAGAATGCTGTGGCTGACAAAGGATTTGAGAAGCTACTGAAAATATTGAAGAAGAAGCTTCCAAAGGATAACGAATTGCCCGACAGTACATACGCAGCAAAGAAGGTCGTATGCCCTCTAGGATTGGAGGTGGAGAAGATACATGCATGCCCTAATGACTGCATCCTCTACCGTGGTGCATACAAGGATCTGAACGCATGCCCGGTATGCGGTGCATTGCGATATAAGATCAGACGAGATGACCCTGGTGATGTTGAAGGCGAGCCCCTCAGGAAGAGGGTTCCTGCGAAGGTGATGTGGTATGCTCCTATAATACCACGGTTGAAACGTCTGTTCAGAAATGAAGAGCATGCCAAGTTGATGCGATGGCACAGTGAGAACCGAAAGAAAGATGGGAAGTTGAGAGCACCCGCTGACGGGTCGCAGTGGAGAAAAATCGAGAGAAAGTACTGGGATGAGTTTGCAAAGGACCCAAGGAATGTATGGTTTGCTTTAAGCGCGGATGGCATTAATCCTTTCGAGGAGCAGAGTAGCAATCACAACACCTGGCCCGTGACTCTATGTATGTATAACCTTCCTCCTTGGATGTGCATGAAGCGGAAGTTCATTATGATGCCAGTTCTCATCCAAGGCCCTAAGCAACCCGGCAACGAAATTAATGTGTACCTAAGGCCATTAGTTGAAGAACTTTTACAGCTGTGGAATGGAAACGGTGTACATACGTGGGATGAGCACAGACAGGAGGAATTTAACCTTAAGGCGCTGCTGTTCGTGACCATCAACGATTGGCCCGCTCTCAGTAACCTTTCAGGACAGACAAACAAAGGATACCACGCATGCACGCACTGTTTTGATGACACTGAAAGTATATACCTGGACAAATGCAGGAAGAATGTGTACTTGGGCCATCGTTGATTTCTTCCGACCAACCATCAATGTCGAAAGAATGGCAAGCATTTCAAAGGCGAGGAAGATCACCGGAAGAAGCCCGCCATGCACGCCGGTGATCACGTGCTTGCTATGGTCAATGATTTACACTACGTAATCTTTGGAAAGGGTCCCGGTGGACTAGCTATTCCGAATGACGCTGAGGGACACGCACCCATGTGGAAGAAGAAATCTATATTTTGGGACCTATCCTACTGGAAAGACCTAGAGGTCCGCTCCTCAATCGACATGATGCACATGACGAAGAACCTTTGCGTGAACCTGCTAGGCTTCTTGGGTGTGTATGGGAAGATAAAAGATACACCTGAGGCATGGGAGGACCTGCAACGTTTGCACGAAAAAGACGGCATGCCTCCGAAGCAGTATAAAGGTCCTGCCAGCTACGCTCTTACGAAAGAAGAGAAAAAAATCTTCTTTGAATGCCTGCTCAGTATGAAGGTCACGACTGGCTTCTCGTCGAATATAAAGGGAATAATAAATATGCCAGAGAAAAAGTTTCAGAACCTAAAGTCTCATGACTGCCACGTGATTATGACGCAACTGCTTCCAGTTGCATTGAGGGGGCTTCTACCGAAAAACGTCCGATTAGCCATTGTGAAGCTATGTGCATTCCTTAATGCAATCTCTCAGAAGGTGATCGATCCAGAAATCGTACCAAGGCTAAGGAGTGATGTGGCGCAATGTCTTGTCAGTTTCAAGCTGGTGTTCCCACCATCCTTCTTCAATATCATGACGCACGTCCTAGTTCATCTAGTCGATGAGAATGTCATCCTAGGGCCCGTATTTCTACACAATATGTTCCCCTTTGAGAGGTTCATGGGAGTCCTAAAGAAATATGTCCGTAACCGCGCTAGGCCAGAAGGAAGCATGTCCATGGGCCATCAAACAGAGGATGTTATCGGGTTTTGTGTTGACTTCATTCCTGGCCTTAAGAAGACAGGTCTCCCTAAATTGCGGTATGAGGGGACACTGACTGGAAAAGACACTCTTGGAAGAGACTCAATAATATGCAGGGACGGATATTCTTGGTCTCAAGCAAACTACACAGTTCTACAGAACTCTACCTTGGTGACTCCGTATGTCGATGAACACAAGAACAGTCTGCGCTCCAAACACCCGGAGCAGTGCGACGACTGGATTACATGTGAACACATCAGGACTTTCAGCAGTTGGTTGGAAGCACGTCTCAGAGGTGACAACACTGTTTGTGATGAGTTGTACTTGTTGTCCAGGGGACCATCTTTGACTGTATTGACTTACAAAGGGTACGAGATAAATGGGAATACATTTTACACGATCGCCCAAGATCAAAAGAGCACCAACCAAAACAGCGGTGTCCGCTTTGATGCAGCAACCGAGAGCGGAAAGGACACATATTATGGTTACATAGTGGACATATGGGAACATGACTACGGACCTGATTTTAAGGTCCCTTTGTTTAAGTGCAAATAGGTCAATCTGTTAGGCGGCGGGGTACAGGTACACCCACAGTACGGAATGACAACAATGGATCTGAAAAATCTTGGGTACATCGACGAACCGTTCGTCCTAGCCAATGATGTGGCACAGGTTATCTATGTGAAGGACATGTCTACCAAACCGAGAAAAAGAAAAGATAAGGAAGCGAATACATCATACGATGAGCCAAAGCGTCACATAGTTCTTTCAGGAAAAAGGGACATCCTGGGAGTGGATGGCAAGACAGACATGTCTGAAGATTATGAAAAGTTTCATGAAATTCCTCCCTTCAATGTCAAGGCTGACCCAAGCATCCTGATAAACAATGAAGATTATCCATGGTTACGGCGCAATAAGCAAATGACACAAGCGAATAAAAAGTGAAGACTTTCTCCCGCAACTATTATGATGATACCATGCCAACTTTCTAACACACGAACATGCTACCATTGTCCGTTTTGTACATGCACATGCTATGTGGGTGAAATTATGATACCATGCCAACTTTCAACTTTTTCAGAGTTCATTTGAAATACTTTCATGTCTTATGGTTCGGCCCTCGTAATACCATGACCATTAGTCCCTGGCCTATGCCAACTTTCAACTTTCAACTTTCTAAAATTAATGGCACTAACAGAAAGTTTATAATTTTGCTCCTCGCCCCTCGCCCATGACCATTAGTCCCGGTTTCTGCCACAAACCGGGACTAAAGGGTTGGTCCTCGTTGCGGGCAGAGTTTAGTCCCACCTCGCCAACCGAAGGGGGCTCACACCGGTTTATAAGCCCGTCCCTCTCTGCCTTGTTGAGCTCCTCTCGAAGTGAAAATAGATGCCCTAATAGAGAAAAGTTTAACCTAAATTCATAGTGAATTTCTCTGAAATTCATAGAAATTTACTAGGAATTTAGGTTGAATTTTCTCTATACGCGCATCTATTCTCATTTTTTTAGTAAGTTAATCACAAACTTGTGATTCAAACAATTTTCAAAGAATTCAAATTTTAACTATTCAAATTTGAAAACTAATGGCACTAACAGAAATTTTATAATTTTGCTAACCTAAAAGCAAACAGAATTAAAAATTAAAGCAAAAAACAAAAGAAAATAAATAATGCAAAAAAAATCAAAAAATAGGAAAAAACTATTTTTATAGTAAAGTTAATCACAAAAAAAATAAAGCAACAAAGAAAACTAAAAAACTAAAAAAGTGTTTTCAAATTTAAAAACTAATGGCATTAACAGAAAGTTTATAATTTTTCTAAAACTAATGGCACTAACAGAAAGTTTATAATTTTGCTAACCTAAGAGCAAACAGAATTAAAAATTAAAGCAAAAAACAAAAGAAAATAAATAATGCAAAAAACAAATCAAAAAAACAGAAAAAAACTATTTTTATAGTAAAGTTAATCACAAAATAAAATAAATAAAGCAACAAAGAAAACAAAAAAACTAAAAAAGTGTTTTCAAATTTGAAAACTAATGGCATTAACAAAAAGTTTATAATTTTTCTAAAACTAAAAGCATAAAGAATTAAAAAATAAAGCAAAAAACAAAAGAAAATAAATAAAGCAACAAAAAACAAAAAAATACTACCTACTGGGCCCCCACGGCCTGAATACGACTAGAAACCCATCCAAGGGCCAGGATTCAGGCCCGCAGGAGGTCCAGTAGGCCCACAGGCATAGCAGTGACAATTAGGCCCGTAAGCCTGCAATGGAGAGGAGCTTGAGAGGGGTGCGGCAGTGGGGCTTATAAACCACTGCGCACCCCTCTTAACTAGCAAGGTGGGACTAAACTTTCGACGCAGCAGCCGCACAAGGCCTTTGGTCCCGGTTGGTGGCACCAACCGGGACTAAAGGGGGGCATTGGTCACGGTTCGTGGCACAAACCGTGACCAATGCCCCCCTTTAGTCCCGGTTGGTGCCACCAACCGAGACCAAAGGCCTCTTTTCAGCAGCCCAAAGGGCGGGAAGCGGTGGCCTTTGGTCTCGGTTGGTGGCACCAACCGGGACTAAAGGGGGGCATTGGTCACGGTTTGTGCCACGAACCGTGACCAATGCCTTTGCTATATAAGCCAGCACTTAGGAAAATTTGACATTTCCCTCGCAGTTGCCCCCGACGACGCCGAGCACATCGACGCCGCCAGGCTGCCCCAACGCCGCCCGCCGCCCCGGCCGTCGCCGTCGCCCGCGCCCCTAGTCGCCGTCGCCCGCGCCCTCGCCGGCCGTCACCCGACGCCGTCGCCCACGCCCTCCCCCGACGCCGTCGCCCGCGCCCTCGCCCGACGCCGTCGCCCGCGCCCTCGCCCGACACCGTCGCCGCGCGCCGCTGTCCCCTGCCTCGACGCGCGCCGCCCCTGCCTCGTCGCCGTCGCCGTGCCGCCGTCCCCTGCCCCGATGCGTCGCCGCCTCTGTGAGCACCGCACGTCTGCCGCCCCCGCCGCCTCCGTGCATTTTTTTATCATATATGCTATTTTTACATGTTTTTAGATTTTCATATATATGTGTATGTATGTATTTTTTAGATATATGTATTTTTTGATGTATGTTCATATATGTATGTATGTATTTTTTACATGTTTTTTGTATGTATGTATGTATTTTTTCAATTGTAATGATGTTTTAAAAAAGTTTAGTTAGTTTCATTTTATCTATATATGTTCTCTGATTTAGTACATTTTAGGTTAGTTTCATTTTAAAAAAAGTTTTATATATTTAGGAAGAAGGAATAGAAGGAAGAAAATGTTTTATATATGAGGGTCGAGAGGGGGTCGACGGTCGAGAGGGAGTCGAGAGGGGGTCGTCGAACATGAGAGGAAGAAAAGGATAAAAAAGAAGAGGAAGAAGAAAAAAAAAGAGGAGAAGAAAGAATAGAGGAGAAGATCTCCTCTATTCTTTCTTCTCCTCTCTTTTTTCTTCTTCTTCCTCTTTTTTTTATCGGGAACGAGGGTCGTCGAGCGTCGCCGAGGGGTCGAGGGTCGAGAGGGGGTCTAGGGTCACCGAGAGGGGAGAGGAAGACGAGGAGAAATAAATAAGAAGAAGTAAAAAGAAGAAAAAGAAGAGGAGAAGAAGAAAGGAATAGAGGAGAAGAATAGAAAAATAGAATATATATTCTATTTTCTCTTTTCTCCTCTATTCCTTTCTTCTTCTCCAATTTTTTTTCTTTTTTTTCTTCGACATGCGGGGGGGGGGGGGGTCGAGAACGTCGGACATTCATGAGAGAGGCGAGGAAGAAGGGGAAGAAGATGGAGAAGAAGAGGAGAGGAAGAAGAGGAAGTCTTCTCCTCTATTCTTTCTTCTCTTCTTTTTTCTTCTTCTTCCTATATGTATTAGTTTTTTTATTTAGGTTGTTAATTAGTAGATATTAATTTTGTTCATATATGTATGGATGCATGTGATATGTATGTATGTATGCATGTATTGGGTATGTCGTTGTCGATATACCCCCTACCCGATAACTTCGACATGAGGGGGTCGAGAGGGGGTCTAGGGTCGTCGAGGGTTCGAGGGGTCGAGGGGTCCAGGGTCATCGAGGGTTCGAGGGGTCGAGGATCGCCAAGGGGTCGAGAGAGGTTTCCTAGTGTCAAAGTATTGAAGAAATCCATGGCTTCATCATTAGCCGGAAGTAACCAGGGCATGACGAAGTCCTCCAAAGTTATTTTGGAACGGTGTCCCGGATAGGATAATTTGCCTTTTTGTATGAATTTCAGCAAAGGCCTTCCAAATAACGATATTTGGAAGGTTCTTGCTGAACTTTATACCAAAAAGCGAATTATCTTATCTGGGACTCCGTTCCAAAATAACTTTGGAGAGCTTCGTACCATCATGCACCTGTTACTTTCGCCTAATGATGAAGACATGGTTTTGTTGAATCGTTTTACACTAGGCAACCTCCCGACCCCTCGGCGATCCTCTCGAACATGAGAGGAAGAAGAGGATCGCCGAGGGGTCGAGGGTTCCAGGGTCGTCGAGGGTTCGAGGGGTCGAGGATCGCCGAGGGGTCGAGAGAGGTTTCCTAGTGTCAAAGTATTGAAGAAATCCATGGCTTCATCATTAGCCAGAAGTAACCAGGGCATGACGAAGTCCTCCAAAGTTATTTTGGAATGGTGTCCCGGATAGGATAATTTGCCTTTTTGTATGAATTTCAGCAAAGGCCTTCCAAATAACGATATTTGGAAGGTTCTTGCTAAACTTTGTACCAAAAAGCGAATTATCCTATCTAGGACTCCGTTCCAAAATAACTTTGGAGAGCTTCGTACCATCATGCACCTGTTACTTTCGCCTAATGATGAAGACATGGTTTTGTTGAATCCTTTGACACTAGGCAACCTCCCGACCCCTCGGCGATCCTCTCGAACATGAGAGGAAGAAGAGGATAAAAAAAGAAGAACTCCTCTATTCTTTCTTCTCCTCTTTTTTTTTCTTCTTCTTCCTCTTTTTTATCGGGAACGAGGGTCGTCGAGGGACATAGATGTAGTGTCGTCGTTGTCGATATACCCCCTCCCGACAGCTTCAACACGTGGGGGGGGGGTCGATATTACCCCCTCCTTGAAGCGTTCTTGAGGCCACCCCAAACCCTTGAAGCATTGTCGAGGCCACCCCAAACCCTAGAGAAGCAGCGTCGAGGCCACTAAATAATATATATGATTCCTTACTGTGATTAGGTAGCTAGTTCTACGTTTGCCACTAATATATCCATCTGTCATGTTTGAATAATAATTGCCATATTGTAAATATTTGTAGAAACTATGGACACCGTCCGAGACGAAGCAAAAGAAGAGTTGTTGAGGGACATAATCACAGAAGGAAGTGATGCCATCTCGTTGTTTCTCAACGACACCAATGGTCTGGAAGGAGAGGGTGAAGAATCTGGCTACGGTGACCTAATGCCGGTGCAAGAAGAAGAACATGAGGACGGCTCCGGTGACCCAATGCCGGTGCAAGAAGGAGACCGTGATGACGGCTCCGGTGACCGAACCAAGTCCGGCCAGGTATATATATATTAGTTAAGCCTGTGCTGACTAGCTAATTGATGCATTCATTGTTTTGGTATGTACACATATTAATTAAGTCTTTGTTCTTTTTTCTAGCCCTCCGGATCGAGCACAACTTCGGTAAAGAGACGAGGTCCGAAGAAAAAGTTGAGCTCGGATGAAAGGTTTGAGATCATAGCAATCGCGCCCGACGGCCAACCGATTAAACCCATCCGAACAAAGAACGCATTTGTTGCTCAGTGCGGGGTTCTGGTTAGGGACAAGATCCCGATCAGCATCCAGCAATGGTTTATGTTGGGGAACGTAGTAATTTCAAAAAATTTCCTACGCACACGCAAGATCATGGTGATGCATAGCAACGAGGGGAGAGTGTGATCTACGTACCCTTGGTAGATCGACAACGGAAGCGTTTGGTTGATGTAGTCGTACGTCTTCACGGCCCGACCGATCAAGCACCGAAACTACGGCACCTCTAAGTTCTAGCACACGTTCAGCTCGATGACGATCCCCGGACTCCGATCCAGCAAAGTGTCGGGGAAGAGTTCCGTCAGCATGACGGCGTGGTGACGATCTTGATGTACTACTGTCGCAGGGCTTCGCCTAAGCACCACTACAATATTATCAAGGATTATGGTGGAAGGGGGCACCGCACACGGCTAAGAATATGATCACGTGGATCAACTTGTGTGTCTATGGGGTGCCCCCTGCCCCCGCATATAAAGGAGTGGAGGAGGGGAGGGCCGGCCCTCTCTATAGCGCGCCCTAGGGGAGTCCTACTCCCACTGGGAGTAGGATTCCCCCTTTCCTAGTCCAACTAGGAGTCCTTCCATGTAGTAGGAGTAGGAGACAAGGAAGGGGAAGAGGGAAGAGAAGGAAGGAGGGGGCGCAGCCCCTCCCCCTAGTCCAATTCGGACTAGGCCTTGGGGGGGCGCGCGGCCTGCCTCTCCCTCTCCCCTAAAGCCCAATAAGGCCCATATACTTCTTCTCCCGTATTCCCGTAACTCCCCCGTACTCCGAAAAATACCCGAACCACTCGGAACCTTTCCGATGTCCGAATATAGTCGTCCAATATATCGATCTTTACATCTCGACCATTTCGAGACTCCTCATCATGTCCCAGATCTCATCCGGGACTCCGAACTCCTTCGGTACATCAAAACTCATAAACTCATAATATAACTGTCATCGAAACCTTAAGCGTGCGGACCCTACGGGTTCGAGAACAATGTAGACATGACCGAGACACGTCTCCGGTCAATAACCAATAGCGGAACCTGGATGCTCATATTGGCTCCTACATATTCTATGAAGATCTTTATCGGTCAGACCGCATAACAACATACGTTGTTCCCTTTGTCATCGATATGTTACTTGCCCGAGATTCGATCGTCGGTATCTTAATACCTAGTTCAATCTCGTTACCGGCAAGTCTCTTTACTCGTTTCGTAATACATCATCTCACAACTAACTCATTAGTTGTAATGCTTGCAAGGCTTATGTGATGTGCATTACCGAGAGGGCCCAGAGATACCTCTCCGACAATCGGAGTGACAAATCCTGATCTCGAAATACGCCAACCCAACATGTACCTTTGAAGACACCTATAGAGCTCCTTTATAATCACCCAGTTACGTTGTGACATTTGGTAGCACACAAAGTGTTCCTCCGGTAAACGGGAGTTGCATAATCTCATAGTCATAGGAACATGTATAAGTCATGAAGAAAGCAATAGCAACATACTAAACGATCGAGTGCTAAGCTAACGGAATGGGTCAAGTCAATCACAACATTCTCCTAATGATGTGATCCCGTTAATCAAATAACAACTCTTTGTCTATGGTTAGGAAACATAACCATCTTTGATTAACGAGCTAGTCAAGTAGAGGCATACTAGTGACACTCTGTTTGTCTATGTATTCACACATGTATTATGTTTCCGGTTAATACAATTCTAGCATGAATAATAAACATTTATCATGAAATAAGAAAATAAATAATAACTTTATTATTGCCTCTAGGGCATATTTCCTTCAGTTTAAGCCGGCTACAGAAGACCCTGAGGTGTCTTATGTCAATGATATGCAGAAAAATGATCTTTGGACTGAGTTGATGTCAAATTTCACCCTACCGCCAGAGGATAATCCAGAGAAGCTAGTTAAAGAGGAATTAATCAAGTCTTTTGCTCTTAAGAGGATGGCAGAACTATTCAGGAGGTGGAAGAAAGAGCTGAATAAGTTTGTCGAAAATAATGAGACACCAGAATTCAAGGGCAGATATGAGAAGATCAGAGATCACTGGCCCGCATTTATGGCCCACAAGACATCAGAAAAGAGTAAGAAGATGTCGGCGACAAACAAGCAAAATGCTGCGAAGAAGAAGCATCACCATCGCACGGGGTCAGGTGGCTACCTCGTAGCCCGGCCTAAGTGGACCAAGACTGAGAATGATCTGGTTGATAAAGGGATCGAACCAGAGACAATTAACTGGCCAGACCGTTGCCGGACTTGGTTCTTCGGGGCTGGCGGAACCTTGGACCCTGTAACAGGGAAGTGCATTTGGACGAACGATCAAATGGACATACTAGTCAGGAAGCTTAAGCAGTATATCGAAGCAGCGCAGCAAGGGACGTTCTTTCCAGACAGAGAGAACGACGAGCTCACAATGGCCCTCGGGAATCCTGAGCACCCTGGACGGACATGAGGCACGCCAGGCTCCATTCCGTGGAAGGTCGGGTTTCCAGACGCAGGCGGTTACAAATCCCATGAGAGGAGGAAAAAAGTGCAGCAGACCCAAATGCAGGCGCTGCAACCAAGGGTACAAGCGATAGAGGAACGAGAAGCAAATCGCAGCAAACGTACTGCCGAAGCTTCCCCCGGAGCTACCCCGCCATCTCAGCGGAGAAGCAGCGTGGCTTCCACCGAGCTGCTTCAGCCGGAGCATGCCTTGACGGCTCCTGCCAGCTATCTCGTGGATGCTATCACGGAGTCTCAAAATTGCCACCTTATGACGCAATGGATGAATTTGAAGGTCAAGGTGGCTGTTGGCTCTGTTTATCCTACTGAACCCGGCGCAACTTTTCACTGTCGGCCGATTCCAGAAGGATATGCTAGGGTGATGGTGGATGAAATAACGGAGGGATTTGAGGACCTGCAGCTTGACCACCCTACCGGTGAAGGGGAGACTAGGCTGGGGTCTGCTCTGAAGACTCCATGCCTATGGCGGAAGGAGCTCATCAACCTTTTGAACTGGACGCCTCCACCTCCTCTGGCAAGTCAGGGCACTCTGCCTCCTCCACCGCCTCCTCCTCCAGCGAGTCAGGGCACTCCGCCTCCTCCACCGCCTCCTCCTCCGGCGAGTGACGATCAGGGCACTCGACCGGCTCCTTCTCTAGCGCGTGGCGGCACTCCGCCTCCTTCTCCGCCTGTGCCGACGCGCCCGAGCAGCCAGCCTCCTCCTTCTCCGCCTTGTCAGCAAGGGCGGAAGAGACCTGTCGCTGCTCTGGCTGCTCCGGCGCATCGTAGTCCTTCTCCTCCGCCTCGTAAGCAAGTAAAGAAGATAACCGCTCCGTCTGCTCGGCCGGCGTCTAGCAGTACAGCCAGAGGCAGGAGGACATACAGATTCGGTCCTTCTCTGAAGACTCCAGAGAAGTTACCATACGAGAGGACCCCGGAGGAGAATGCCGAGATCGCACGAACCGAAGTGGATGACTGGTTTCAAGGGTTAAAAGCAAAGAGACACCACCTTCCGGAGGAGAAGGTAGATCCGGTGAAAGCGAAGCGCACTCTGGCTTCCCTGACAAAACCACCCAAGTCTCTGCCGAAAGGAAACTATGAGCGCATTATTGGAAAGGAATTTGCCGAAGCAGAGCGGTCGGGAAGTACTGTCAGTGATCAAAGGCTGAAAGAACGACGAGCTGGGAAACAAATTGCCCAGCTCGGCGAACAAGCGAAGCAATCGTGCCCCCGCTCAAGGTGCCTAGCCACAACGTCGCTAATGATCCGAGGATGGTGCCCGGTTATAGCAATCTTGCAGATTACCTGCCCGACGATGTACATTATGAACCCATGGAGGTGCAGATACAAAGATACAAGTACGGGAAGCCTCTCGTCAAAGATGAAAGATCTCTATCAACGATGATGCGAAGATTGCATGATTGGTACTTGAAAATCTGCAGAGACTCTGGGGGGACGAGTACTTTGTATGTGAAAGTTAAAAAGGAGCATGACCTCGTTGGAATTGAACTGTTGCTTGTTCCATTTGAGGAGTTGTATCAGTTTTTCAATCAATTGGCCCTCGATAAAACAACGGTCGCCTGCTACTGTCTGTAAGTAGTACTATTTCTGTCATTAAGTCTCTCTATATAGCTCAGCTCTTTCATTGCATGTATTTATAATCATCCTCACTATATTATGCAGATTGAAGATCGCCGAATTGAAGAAAATACAAGTTGGTGATATTGGGTTCATTAACACATATCTCATAGATGCAACTCAGGTTAAATTTCATGTCACAGATACCGAGGCCAACTTGCTACGATCGTTGGTAATAAATGAAAACAAAGATATAATACTCTTTCCTTACAACTTCAAGTGAGTGTTACTGTCTTGTGCGTATTCGGTTTCCCTTATATATTAGTCAAGGTTATAGTAATGTAATTGATGAGTTATGCATGCGTGTGCAGTTTCCACTATATTCTCCTAGAGATTAAGCTTGAGCAGGGACTAGTAACCGTCTTAGACTCAAGACGAAAAGATCCCCAGGACTATGCAGACATGACTCAAATACTCGAGAAGTAAGTTAAATCGATCATTATCCACCATATCAGCAACTTTGTTCATTTCCTGATATATCAAGTAATTGTTTTGTTTGTCCGGCAGGGTTTGGAGAAAATTCACCAGAAAAGCTCCGGGACTGCCGAAGGAGCTGCAATTTAGACACCCGAAAGTAAGTACTATAGTAGCATGTTCCGCGCATCTACTAGTCATTCAAGCGCTAGTTTCATCAATACCATTTGGCATTCTTGCTTACCAGTTTGATTGACCTCTATTTCTTGTAAAGTGGTTGTGGCAGGAACAAGGGAATGATTTCTGTGGATACTACGTTTGCGAGTCCATCCGCCACACGACCTGTGAGCGGGGCTACACTGACGAATAATATGAAGTACGTAAATAACAACATTCACAATTTTATTTTATTACCATCATTTGTGTTGAGTTTCATTCATTCATATATATATGTATTGACCCCCTTCTTTAAATTAGATGTTTCGGAAGCGGGGTGAACTCCTAGCACCAGCTCGCATGCGAGCAATTCAAGAGGAATTGGCGGCATTCTTTCTTGACCATGTGATCCCTGAAGACGGAGAATTCTATGTGGACCCTGAGTCCGTATGATTGTATTTGTAAGAGATAATTATTGTATATATGTAGCCGGTAGTGTCGGATAGATATACGAGAACTTGTTGTTCGACCAATCTCTCGGAGAAGGAGAGGTGGTCGATATCACTTCACTCTGTATGCATATATGTTCATGACGTTCTTCTGTTTCCTTTGTTTGCTTACTAGCTAGCTAGCGTGTCTAGTCCTCTTTATACGTATGTATAGTACGTAGCGTCGACCAAGCACGGACATAAGAGAGGACACTTCTCTCTATTAATTATAGCTAGCTAACATAATATATGAAACACCTAAATTAACCCCCCAAAACCCCCAACCCCCCTTCAAAAAAAACAAAAAACCCCAGCCATAGAAATGCTGACGCGTGGATGCCTATTGGTCCTGGTTGGTGCCACCAACCAGGACCAAAGGGTCTCCTGCCTGGGCTCCGCGCACAGGCCACGTGGAGGCACATCTGTCCCGGTTCTGGATTGAACCGGCACTAAAGGGACAGGGCATTAGTATCGACCCTTTAGTCCCGGTTCCAGAACCGGGACAAAAGGCCCTTACGAACCGGGACAACAGGCCCTTTTTCTACCAGTGAGCCTTGGGCCCTCGGCGGCGAGGCGGCGCGCTCGGGCAGGGTGAGGGCGGCGCGTCCCAGAGGTTGCTCCGCTCCGTGGCGTACCTTGGGCGTACAGGTCCTGCAGCCTGACGGGAGGGAGGTGCTGTAGATGTCGCCGGCGTCGAGGTCCACCGCGGCAGCAAGCACCCCCATATGCCCTGCCCCGGCACCGAGAGCAGGGGTTGGATCCCGATGCTGACGGCTAGGCTAGGGTTCGTCGCCGGCCTCCATCCGGATGCTGCGGGTGCGGATCTGGCGCCGTCGTCGCCGTAATAGATCCGTGGCCATCTCTGCCGCCCCATCATCCAGATCCTCGTGATCCACGACGACCGCGTCTGCCCGGATAGGCGTTGGCGGACGCGGCTGCATATCCTCGGGAGAGGAGAAGAGGATGGAGCGGGGGCGGCGAAGGGACGAAGGGCGGCGGCGGTGAAGGGACGAAGGGAGGCAGCGGGCGAAGGAGGGCACAGAGTCGGGCAACTGTTTCTCGCTCGAGGGCGCAGAATGGGGCGATTTTTTTCGCTGGTTAATTTCCGCCGGCTTTCTTTCGCTGGTTTATTTTCGTTCGGGTCAGTTGGATGCGACGGGAGATTGGGCGCGTGGGGGCGGGTGGGGTACTCGGCTGGAGGGTTTTTCTTGGTTTTTCGCGGCTGAGGGGGAGGTGGGAGGAAGTACCAAAGAAGTACCAAAAAAGACCGGGTGAGGTGGGACAAAAATAAAACCCGGAACGCGACCTACCAACTGAGACATTAGGAGTAGAGACTCGTTGCAAAGAACACTCCACTTTCCCAGATCGCGACAAGTGGCGCACATGCAGCGCGCCACTTGTCGCAACCTGGGAGTTTTCCCTTTTTCCGTAGATCCATTTATTCAAAACGTTTTATCTGTTAAACCGTGCATCCAAATCTTGGAACATTTTCATCATTGGATTCCTCGCGTCGAGATCTTCAAAACTAGATCCCATGTTGATAGGTTTTGACGAACTTTTTTCACGAAAAAACCGGACGGAAAAAACCGGGCGAAAAAACCGAACCGGGAGCATGGTTTTTCCCTTTCCGAAAGAGGCACGCCCGTGACTCTCGCGAAAGCACAACCGTGACTCTCGCGAAAGCAAAATCGTGACTTTCATGAAAGAAAAAAAAACAGAAAATGCGTATTTTTTTCCCTTTCCTAGAGGCACGGCCATGACTTTCGTGTAAGCACAACGGTGCCTCTCGCGAAAGCAAAACCGTGACTCTCACGAAAGAAAAAACAGAAAACGCGTTTTGTTTTTCCCTTTCCGAGAGGCACGGTCGTGACTCTCGCGAAAGCAGAACCGTGCCTCTCGCGGAAGCAAAACCGTGACTCTCGCGAAAGAAAAAAAACAAAAAACATGTTTTTTTTCGTTTCCGAAAGGCACGGCTGTGACTCTCGATAAAGCACAACCGTGCCTCTCGCGGAAAAAAACCGTGACTTTTGCAAAGGGAAAAAAACATGTTTTTTCGCGCAAAAAAATATTCGATTTTTTTATCGAAAAGCTAAGAAAGACCGGGGGGGAAACCAAAACGTCGAAAAAAATCGGAAAAAAACCGTTTAAAAAGCCGAAAACGCATGCGGAAAAATAAAAATAAAATCCAAAGGAAGCGTACAGAGCGTGACACGTGACGAATGAGTGAGAGCGCGCCAAGTGGCGCTGATCGTTGCGAGGCTCGCGAAGGAGCGCTCGTTAACTAGTTGCTCCCGCGCTCTCACGCTCGCCAGCCACCAGCAGCAAAGAACATTCCACTTTCCCAGTTCGCGACAAGTGGCGCACATGCAGCGCGCCACTTGTCGAAACCTGAGTGTTTTCTTTTTTTCGTAGATTCATTTATTTAAAATATTTTATTTTTTAAACCGTGCGTCCAAATCTTGAACCGTTTTCATCATTGGATTCCTCGCGTCGAGATCTTTAAAACTAGATCCCATATTGATAGGTTTTGATGAACTTTTTTTTACGAAAAAAACCGGACGAAAAAACCGAACGGGGAGCACGGTTTTTTTCCGAAAGAGGCACGCCTGTGCTTCTCGCGAAATCACACCCGTGCCTCTCATGAAAGCAAAACCATGACTCTTGTGGAAGGAAAAAATAAAAGAAAATGTATTTTTTTCGTTTTCGAGAGGCACGGCCGTGACTCTCACGAAAGCACAACCGTGCCTCTCGCAGAAGCAAAATCGTGACTCTCGTGAAAAAAACAGATAACGCGTTTCTTCTGAGAGGCACGGCCATGACTCTCGCGAAAGCACAACCGTGCCTCTCGCGGAAGCAAAACCGTGACTCTCGCAAAAGAAAAAGAACAAAAAAACGTGTTTTGTTTTTCCCTTTCTGAGAGGCACGACCGTGACTCTCGCGAAAGCACAACCGTGCCTCTCGCCGAAGCAAAACCGTGACTCTTGCGAAAGAAAAAAAAACAGAAAACATGTTTTTTTCGTTTTCGAAAAGCACGGCCGTGACTCTCGCTAAAGCACAACCGTGCCTCTCGCGGAAAAAAATCGTGACTTTTGCAAAAGGAAAAAAAAAGAAAACAGGTTTTTTTCGCGCATTTTTTTATCGAAAAGCTAAGGAAAACCGGGGCAAAACAAAAACGTCGAAAAATACCAAAAAACTGTTTAAAAAGCTGAAAACACATGCGAAAAAAATAAAAATAATAAAATTCAGAGGGAGCATCCAGAGCGCGACACATGGCGAATGGCTGGGAGCGCGCCACGTGGCGCTGATCGTTGCGAGGCTTTCGAAGGAGCGCTCGTTAACTAGTTACTCCCAACCACCTCGTTCCCCTTAACCCATAAAAAAACAAAAAACCACGTTCCCCTTAAAAAACATGTTCGCTGCTTGTGACGATGGAGAACGACTTGTTCCGACGACGGGGAAATATCAGGTGCTACCATTCCTTAGGTGATACGGACTCCTGAAAGCCGTTGGATCTCAGATGCGACGAGATCCGAGAAGTTGTTGTATCTACGCACAATTTTGAGACTTTTAGTGGCTTTTTGCAAAATATTCAAGAACTCCCTGGAGTTGTCAGATCTAAGATTCAACGACCCAGAAGCCCGTATCACGATATCACCTAAGAGCCGGTAGCATCTGATATTTCTCCATGCCATATAAATGAATCAAATAAATTATTAAGGTCATTTTTAAGGTCGAAGTTTATTTTGCCTTTATATGTTCGTGCGGGTTTGGACGTCAAACAGGAAGCACGCTCCTTAAAATTCAACCGTCTAGATAGTCCGGGATCGCCAAATCCATCCCATATACGAAGGAGAAATGCGAATAGTTCGGACTTCCGTGCGAGTGAATGATGTGAATTTAGATTTCTTTAGCCCCCCCCCCCCTCCCATACCCCCCCTGCCCAAGAACTCTGGCAAGGCGATCCCCTAAGCCCATTTCTTTTACTTTTTGGTGCGGAAGTGTTATCACGGGTCATGAATAGGCAACTTATGCAGCCGACCATGACTCCGCTTAAGATTGCTCAAAAAGCCATGGTATTCCACATGTTTTATTTGTCAATGACGGTTTGTTATCTTTCAAAGCTTCAATGGAGGAGGCAAGGAATGTGGAGCAAGATCTAATTTTTTTAGAGTGGCGGAAATCAACTTCTAAGTACAAGAAAGTGCTCGATCTGAGAAGTCTTAGGAGATCCAAGTGGGTATCAAACAATTCCTTGATGTTACAAACACAACTTTTGAAGAACAATATTTTGGATTACCTGTGATATGAAAATAGTAATGCACCTAGATATATGATCTTATAAGAATATGTCTTTAGTTGGCTTATAGTAAAACAAAGAAACCAAGGACAAATAATAAAAAGTCCAATACGCAATATCACACAAGCACCAAAAACATATTGTGCTTTTAGACTCTAAGATAGCAATGACCAAGCAAAATGTTGATAGGTGTTTTGCTCATGTTTGCGTGCTTTCATTTGTGTTGCCTTATCCGTGTATAGTTTTAGGGCACTTTCAATTTTATCACCACCATACTTTGTTTATTGTGCTTGCCTTTATGACACTACATGAAATATGTCAATTTATGACAAAATATAAACACAATAGGCGAATTGGTCATACTTCAATGGCAAAAGACATATATGATGGTTACTGATTTTCCAGGATGGTCCAAACGATAGAAGTTTATAGCGATATGTGTCAAAAGGTCGTAATTTCATTGCACGAAATGGCCATAAAAATATCTAGATTTGTTTATGATCTTTTTTTGGCCCACTATAACCAAATCATACCATCCTAAAATATATGTCATCTATGTGGCATGTCTACTTACTAGGCACACACCTCATCAATTTCGCCTTTGTGTCATATCTTCGCGTTGATTTCACTTATATATGTACCTGAAACCTACTAAGTGTAAAATGCATTGATGGGTGGGACCCACCAACTGACTGGAGTGACCCACATGTCCAGTGGCTATGTGGGATCCACAATGATGTATGGAGAACCAACATGTGGGACCCACTCACTAGACCTAATTATCTTTTCTAGAACCCACCAAGTGTATAATGAACTAACAGATGGGACCCACCCACCCATTCGTGATGTGGGTTCAACATCCTTAATGACACACGAGATAACGAACGTGTGGGATCAACTCATCGAGCATATGTTGTGTTTTGCGTGCTGATGTTGTCTATGTATCCGAAACCGACTAAGTGTAAAATACACTAATGAGCAAAACAACCTTAATACCTAGTAAGAACCCATCTGATGTGTGGGTTCAACGGCTTTTATGTGACCCAATGTATATGACAACCAACAAGTGGGATCCACTCATTGTCGAGGGTCGTTTTAGCTCTGGGGAACATATGCTCCCGGATGAGCAGTGAGTTCAAAAGAAATAGTAAATACAATTTAAAATTATGTTTTTGTACACATTTACGTTAGTGTAACAAGCATTCTTGACAATTTCCATGTAAAACAGGATAGCAATGATTTGTTAGTGAAAAAGAAAGAAATCAAGTGTAACATTTGGTGTTTGACTTGATTTTCATTTGCACCGGTCAAATGCTTAATATTCCCCCCTAAAATTTGCAGGTAGCAATTGGATGTGATCGTGAACACATCTAGTTTTTTTCCACATATTTTGACATTCAAAAAACGTTTTTGGCACGTGGGAGCATGTGCTTCCGTGAGCCGAATAGGATTTCCGCACTCGTTGGGGTCTAATAATAGTAAGAAAAGAAGTGCTAAGTGCCTTGGTAGGAGCTCACAAATCCACAAGGATGGCTAATAGGCGGTCACCCACGCCCTTGGCCATGCTAGGTTGATTTTTTTGGGTGGGGGGGGGGATCCCTTTTTGGCACTTTACTTTTTCGGCAACTTCCCAAAATTACAGTACCAACTTTTCAAAAAAAAAATTGGCACGACTTTCTAAATTTGAAACTTTTATAATTTTTTGAAGTTTTCAAAGTTTTGAGCATTGAAAAAATCAACTTCTATGAACATTAGTAATTTCAGTTTGGAACTTTCAAGGTTCAAAATTACGGACTTTCCAGAGACATGCGGTCATCTCGTGCTTGCAGTGACAGTGTATGTGATCACCCGCAAAAGGATTTGTTTGTAATACAAGATGAAATCATTGTATTCTATATTCAGGTGTCTATCAAAATATACCAGGCCCATATTGTCTTCCCATTAATTATCAACTAATTTGATCACTTATAGACCACGGCCTAATAAGCCACCGAGTCAATTAGCCACAAGCTAGAGCTACGTGGACCCGGAAGAGAGAGAGAGGGGGGGGGGGCGGCATGAGGAATTCAGCACAAAATTTTCGAGATGATTTTCCAATAAATAAAATACAAAATCATATTAGATCACATAGACAGAAAATACATGTGAAATAATAATCAAAATTAAATGAAATTCTAATGAATACAATAAAATTATATATTTCAGTGAAGATAGTATTAGTACATATTTCCTTAAATTAATATATTGATGAGGATGAATTATTTCTCTAGAATTGTTTCTCCTATATCTTTAGTTCGTACTTTTAATATAATTTATGGATACAGGCCAAAATGTACGTAATTGTGATGTTCTAAAAAAAATAGAGATTTATTTGAGATGCATGTATTTCAATTTTTAATTGTATATAATAGATGGATATAAAATCATTTAATACCTAAATAAATGGTGAATAATTTCAAATAGATTACTAACTTTTAAATTAGCAACATAATAGTACTATGTTGCTTGTAGAAAAAAATTAGCATATTCTGAATAAATATTTTTGAAAAATATTGCATAAGATACGTTAACTTGGTGTTAAAAAATAGAAAATGAATATTACGCAACATGATGGAACATGAAGGTATGTTTGTAAACACTAATAAAATGAAGTTGTAGTTTAAATTCGAAGTAAAAATAAGGAAACAAATTATTTTGTGAAGTACAAACTTCATAGTTTTCCTTGAAGGACATACACCATCTTAGTTATAACGCAATGTACACTAAGTTTTGTCAAATCTTTGAAAAGTTTGAAAGCAATTTTGTGAGGCCACAATATGAGCCGAGGCTAATTTTCATATAATTTGTGGACAACTCATATATTTCATATATATAAAAACAATAAGGTGTAATTAAGGGTTTAAATTTTCCCTAGGGATCATTTGATTTTTTTGTAAAGTTTCTAGATAGAAGATTGACTTTTACAGAATTACTTAAATATGTAATTTGTTTGATTCTAGAGACCTTGTTGGAGCTACATGTAGTTCAAAGTTGAATTATATATAGAAATAGCTAGAAATTCATTTAATTTCATAAAATGGCAAATAATTTAAAAATTGCCAAATCTGGCATGGGTATTAAAATGTTGTATGTTTCTTGTAGATATTTTCTAGTATTGTATCGTTGTATATAAATACTGATGTTTGAAGTTATACCTGTAAATGCCTTGTGCGTACCATACTCCATGGATACTTGGTTTTGTCTCCACCTAATTCACTAATTTCACTGAAATTTTGCGGGTGAACTTGTAATGTGATTCTCCACAAGTACACTTGTTTTCCACTCCATGAGATGTTGACAGCATTGCAACTATTCCTAACTGAACCAAGCCTTGAACGGAATGCAACGTAAGCCGAGTACATGTCAGAGATGGACAAATGTGCAACAAAATGCCTGATGATTGGAGCAACCGTATACAACATTTTGATTTTGTTAAAGTTGATCTAAGATGAAACCATAAATTTTTAACATATTTTGATCTAAGATGAAACTGTAAATGGGTTTTATAAGAAAATTCTTAGTTTTTACTACATATTGTTTCTACATTGCATAGTAATTAAGTACAAAATCTCTGAATAACCAAGCACATTTTTTTCTTTCGAGAAAATGCAAAGCAACGACTCAATATTGAAAAACAGTATAACGCAGCTACCTTGGAGCCTCCACAGTGTTTTGGGCCTCTCAACCGTCGGATCAGTCTGATGTACGCTCTAGATCAGCTTGGTCGTTGTCAGATCGATCAACACTTGAGATGCCGTTTCGCGGGCTGCTGCTCCGCAGAGCGAGCGCCCATTTCTGTCCGTAATCGGGCCGCAAAGGCCCATTCGCTTGGATTGTCCAGCCCCCAACTCTGAACTGCACATTTTCTATTCCTCTATTCCTCAAAAAAAACATTTTTTATTCCTCTAACCCTGATGCGCCGCCGCTCTTTCGTCCACGACGCGCCGCCGCCGTTGTCCATCCCGCTGGTGAGAAGATTGATCACCCTTCTTTGCTTCCCTTTTCTAGGTCCCGTTTTCTCCTCCGGCGAGTGCACACGAAACTTAATCCCGGCCTTGCGTTGGCTGGCGGCGATGGATGACCTCAGATGCCATCATGCCAATGCCATGGAATACTCTTCCACCTTCCATGGCGGTACGTACGCGTCTGTTCTCTTCTCTCCATGCCGCTTGCGTGATGTGGTTGCAGTTTACCCAGCAAACAGGTGAATAGGAATAGCAGCGGCAATCAACAGGACGTGCGTGCACATTCACAACTTCCCCTTTCTAGAGTGGTTACTACTTACTACACCATGAGTATGGTGCAGATTAGTGTCTCTCTTTGGTTTTGTGAAGGTATCTTGCTTACTAATCAGCACATATCCCGTTCGAGTTTGTTCTATCGTTTCCAGGTTCATGCGTATTTGCTACCGGGCCTCAGTCTCGCTTTCTAGCGCAGAGGGTGAAGATTAATTTTTTTTCTTAATTTTGATTTCATGTCGCTATTTTGATTCCTTTGCCAGTAACATATTTGTGCTAGAATATCTTCCATTACATCTGAAGTATATCCCCAGGGTTCAAATCGAGGGGACGGGTAGAGCACCTGCTAATACTAATATTGGCAATATTGTGTTCGACATCATCTTAGCCCTAGAAGAATATTTACATACAGATGAACATGTAGCCAAACCTCTGCACATGTATGTGATAATATATGTCATACATAATGTAGCTTTTATGCTTGGTACAAACGAAACAACACCCTTTTTTCCTGAAAATGTAGGTTATAGAAGAAGCTCATCTTCCGATATTCTAAAGCTCATCTTGTGGTTCATTATAGGTATGACATGGTTATTGTTTGTTCAATCAAATGGTCAGCCTAAGAACCTTGAGGTTTAGGTCCATGTCCTATCACAATAAATGCATATGTTTTTGCATATTTCTCTCTTGTATGTTCAAGTGCAAATATAGACCATGCTGTTGATTTTTGTGCTTTGGAATTGGACGTTATCTTTTGCTGGTAATGTATTTGTGCTAGAACAAAAACCGATGTCAAGTTATTTGTGCTTCTAATTGTTGAACTGATGCCAAGTATTTAAGCTGACATGTGGCCTCCAGGTCAAACCAACTTTTTCTATGGATATGGCTTGGAAACATTCTACTTTGAACAGTTCAATTTGTATCCATTATTATTCACTATTTCGTAATTATTTATTAAACACATTTTATTCTCATTTACGGGCGCGGCAATGCGCGTCTTATGATCTAGTATTGATAGAAAGTGTAGCCTCTAGACCGAACAACTAACCACTAGACAAGATCGTGACCAACAATGACGAGACAACAATACAACTGATGCCACCACACAAACCCTGGCTTAGATGCCATCAACACATATACACATGATACACTGAACTTACCAAACCCCATCATGAAATTGAGAATCCAACCAGGGGCAATGTTGTGCCTCTTTCACTTTGGAGAAGCAAGTCAATAGCGTCGTAGACCTACGGCTTAGTTTTGTCATCATGCCGAGGCCTCAGAACCGCCAAGCGTCACCCACGTCCTGAATGATGGACCACCACCCAATGACACAATTTTTGTATGTCACCACATCTATTTTTTCCGAAAAGGAGGATTGCCGCCGGCCTTTGCATCAAAATAATGCATTCAACCATATTATTAAACAAAAGTACGTAGTTCAATACAAGATCTCAAAAATGGGTTGAAAAAATAAACATTGCCATAGCCGGCATAAATAAGACTAGATGACTATACGCCTATTCTATTGTTGAACCGTCATCCAAACTGGTTGTAGATATCTCGTGCTACCGTCTCCCAACAGTTGCACCCATAGCCATATGCTCATTAACTTCTGCACGGCTGAGTAACGACCACGTATGAATACATCCGGGTTGCTCTGTAGATGACCTGCAAAATTTTTGTGATGTTTTGTCTGTTACAAATTACGTCATTTTGACAGTTTCATATAACCCAAAGTATTGCACACGCCCCGACTCGAATGTGCTCCGCTATTTTAGGCTCTACCCCATTTGGCCACGTCCCAAATAAAATAGCTATGGTATTAAGAGGACTAACATCAACAGTATTCCAATAGCTGTTGAGCCACACTCTCCCATGTAACCAAGATGCCACGAGAGGAGTTCCTCCTAATCCAATACCCATATCACTGAAGCTAACCACATTAGCAGGATCTACTGGCTAGAGTCAAGACGTGTACACACGTCAACCTTGAGTCAGGCCTCGCTCAGGTGCCGCATTCAAGGAGGCCTAGAGGCCCCATCGCCGCCAGCGGAGAGGAAGAGGAAGGAGATGGCGGAGGTGGGCTCTTTGTGTGTCGGTGATAGTCGCCCCGTGAGTCGCTCGGGATGACTCACGAGACACGACTAGTGTTCCAAGTAACCACATTTTGATGTAACTAGGTAATTGCTCCATTACAAGAGTGCACACATATTTTGTACACAATCACCATGATTTGCTTGCAATGTTATTGTTAATGTGATTACGTACCAAAAATGGACTTTTAATTGCCACTTGGATCAACACTTATTCTTCTAGCCAGATATGATATTATTTTGTAAGCCAATAAGATGTGATAGTTGAGGTGGTTTTCAACAAAAACTGGTTAGAAAAACTCGGCAAAACCAAAAATAGGGGATGTAGGATGGAGATGAAGAGAATAGAAAAGAGAAGTAAAACAGAACCTTACATATTTTCTAAGTATATATGAGAAGAGATGAGAGATGAGAGAATATAAATTTCACACATTGGCTGTTGATGGCACTGCAGTTTAGCAGCTGAGCAAAGTTTTATATAGAATGTTGCGGCATCCGAGATGGTCAAATGTGGAATGAAACGTACCTATGGGAGCTTGCCTCCAGCAACCACTTGCAGATCACAAAGATCCTACAGTCAGCCCCATCACCCGAAGATCAGGCACAGATCCATAGTCTCCGGTCCTTGGTCGGGAAAAGATCTATGCTGGAGAAAGCCAAACCAATAAGCTCTAGTCGGACAGCTGCACCTCGACGGACGAGACTTGTCTGCTCCCTCGACGTGTGCCCATCCGTGCTCCCGCGTACGTGTCTTGATTTGATTGAAACAAAAATAAGGCCCGACTCCACCCGCTTAAAATCAGGAAGAGGAATGATTAGATTAGAAAGAAAAAAGAAAAAAAGACAACCGTAGGATGAAATGAAAGCACGGATGAGAGCATGAGGAAAGAGCACGCAAGCCGAATCCCACCTCGACTAGCTAGTTGGCCTTATCGACTGCGATAAGTCGGTACGGATTCACGGACAGTAAGAATCCATCCGCCCGATTCCAATCAAGCAACGAGCACATGCAGCCGTGTTTGCCTCTGGCTCTCCCGGAATATCGCACCGCCACCCCGCCACCCGTGCAGCTCGCCTATAAGAAGCAACGTACACGAAGCTAAACCTAAGCCCCCTCAAACACAGCCACACAACCCTATCACTCAAACACAGCCTCACAAGCTAGACTATCTCCTCAGCACTCAGTAGTACTACCAGAGCCTCCCAGCTAGCAATGGCAAAGTGCCTCGCTGTCGCGCTATTGCTACTGGTGGTGATCGCGCACTGCGACGGGAGGGAGCTGAACGAGAAGGACGGCGCACTTGCAGCGACACGCGGTGCCGGTGCTGGCGTCGGCGAGTCGAAGATTTTGGGGCTGCCAGACTTGCCGGTTGTGGGAACCGCTACCGGTACCAGTACCATTAACGGCCCGCTGGTGGTGATTCCTGGGATCCCTGCTCATCCATGATCATCACTACTTCATGTGCTGGCTAACATACGTACAAGCTTCAGCTGAACTTAATTGTGGTTTTAGACTTGTGTAGCTAGCACCACCCGGAAGAAAAACACCGGCTTTTCGCTCATGTCTATGTTGCTTAATGAGCGTCTGTATTTGTATTTCTCTTCAGTTTATGTTGGTTCTTTGGTGTGCTACATGCATCATCAACGTAATACATATTATTTTGTCAGTCTTCTTGTCTTCTTGAATAGACATATCAACAGGTCGCAAACGCCGACGTACTATTCTTGACTCTAATCATAAACTCACAAGTTGTATGCAACAACAGTATGCAAGTCGAACATAGATTTGTATGAAAGTGGAACGTCACCTTGGTTTATGTGGAAGTCGATCGTACATAGATTTGTACTAGCAAAAAAGTCCGTGCATTGCAACGAAAGAAAAGTATACGACACGCTCATAATTTACAAAAAAATGGTTTATAATCTGAGTATTTGTAGCTACGGCCCAAATAAAGATGGTTTTTACCTGCAAAAGCGCAAGTTCAAGATTCCACATGTCTTCTATTTAAACACGGCTTGCATGTAGATTTAATACATATAAAGAAATGGGCAAGTGATCTTCAATTTCGACTCGAATCCTTATTTTGCTGAGATGTTCATCAACGACCTGGATCAGTACCGATATGAAAGAAAGATGGATAATGCACTGTTGATTAAGATTGCACCCTAGATAGTTAATAGTTAACATGTAAAATAACATCATATTCATATTCTATATATTTTTCTAATCAAATTCTATATATAACATGTTAAATTTGGAGGTACATTTTAAAAAACATTTGATATATACTGTGAGCTTAATGTCTGAAACATCATGGAATTTTCTATAAAATAGCATGACGGACTAAGAATACCTATTTTTTTTATTAGTAGGTGAGTATAGGTATAGATGACAATGAGATTTCACCTTGGAAAAGTGTTAGATTCAACCGGCTGATTTCACAACTCGTTAAACTGCCCGCTTTGCTCGCCACGTGTTCATTGGAACCACCCACCGCTCGCGAACCACCCATCCTTATCTCTAGTGACACATGTAGAACCGTCCAATCCTTATCTCTTTTCTTAAGGCCCTCTTCGTCTCCACCACGACTCTCTCTTGTTGTTCCTCGCTATGGCCACACTTCTCCTTTCCTCTGCCGCTACAGCTGCTGTGTGACCCGCCCGCGGCGGCTGAGGGTGCCCGACTGCAGAAGGGCAACCATTCGTCGGTCGCTGCAAGGGGAAGGGGGCAGGGGGAGGGGGTGGCGGCTAACCCATGCTTAGTCCCGGTTCGGTTCTGGAACCGGGACTAAAGGGTTGTTACTAAAGCCTCCCTACGAACCGGGACTAAAAGCCCTCCACGTGACCGCTGTCTGGAGGTCCATCTTTAGTTCCGGTTGATAACACCAACCAGTACTAAAGGAAATTTTATGATTTTTAAAAAAATATTTTTTTTTATTTTCAAATTTCTGAAATATTTTAACCTCTAATCTCTAATCACCCCTCATCACTGCTCAATTCAATTTAACCTCTAATCTCTAATTACCCCTCATCATTTCAAATCATCTAACTTCCCGGACGGTCACCCATCCTCTCACTACTCCAACCTGAGCACGCTTAACTTCCGGGGTTCTATTCTCCCTCGTTTCCAAGTCTGCACTTATTGTTTTCCTGACAATAGTAAGATGTCAATCCTATTAACCCTCAGGAATTTAGCTTGAGCATGAAGTCACACATTTCACCGTTTGAGTTTGAAACTATTGTTCTAAAAAACAATAATTATTTAGTAACACTAATATTTCTTGAATAAGTAGTTTGACCACAGTTTGATCATAGTTTGACCACAGTTTGATCATAGTTTGACCACACTTTGACCAGATTTGACCAAAATTCAAAAAAAACTGAAATAATTATTTAGTAACACTAATATTTCTTGAATAAGTAGTTTGACCATAGTTTGACCAGATTTGACCAAAATTAAAAAAACAGAAATAATTATTTAGTAACACTAATATTCTTGAATACTTATTTAGTAACACTAATACTTCTTGACTAAGTAGTTTGACCATAGTTTGACCAGATTTAACGAAAATACAAAAAAACTGAAATTTGAGCATAACTTTTTTTCCTTTTAGAGTTTGAGGATTTTAAAAATTTGCAAACAGGCCATAGGCCGTCGGATGCGGATTTTCGTGCTGAACATTTTGATATATTATACGTTTTTTTCTGACATCGTATGCAAAAGTTATAGCCGTTTTACGTTTTCCCTGCACTTTTTGCAAAACATGTCCAAATTTAAGTTTTTAAATTTTCCTAACTAGTACATGTAGTAATATAACTACCTCTCGAAGGATTTTATTTTTTGAAGTTTTTATCATTTTCTTTTGATTTTTTCAAAACAAAAAAGGCGATCCACCGGGGGGGTAGAGTTTGAAAATGAGACCTTTAGTCCCGGTTTGAGACACGAACCGAGACTAAAGGGTAGTCACGGTTTGAGACACAAACCGGGACTAAAGGGCATCGCACCCTTTAGTCTCGGTTCGTGTCTTAAACCGGGACTAAAGGGCTCAGGTGAACCGGGACTAATGCCTTGCCAGCACGAACCGGGACCAATGCTCACATTAGTCCCAGTTCGTGATTGAACCGGGACTAATGTGAATATTGCCCTGTGACCAAAGCCCTGTTTTCTACTAGTGAAGGCGGGCTTGATGCGTCGAGCACCGCCCGAAGATGGAATGGGGCACGCGGCGCTGCAAAGGTGACATCGGAGAATGGTCGGTGGGGGCGCTGCAACTCCGACACTACTGCATTAAAGCTATTGGGACCACCACCGATGTTGCAATGGAGCACCGCCGGACCACCGGAAACATAGCGGCGCTGCAATGAAGCCTCGTCGGTGCTGCGTTGGAGCTCCGCCGATGCTGCAATGAAACCAACCATACATGTAAATTAAATTTCTTATTCTTTTTTTCGAAAAGGAGGATAACCCTCCGCCTCTGCATCGAGTGATGCATACAACTATATATTATTTATTGTTCGAAAACCACCAGCCGAACAACATGGACCTGAAAAAACCGAGGCCGCGTGCCACACAACAGTAAATCCACCAGACAACCACTAACCGTGTGAAAAAAAACAAACTCAAAACAAAAAAAAAATCGCAACTCCTAGGCTATACCTTGAAGAAGAAATCACTGCATGTGCATCGATGATGACGAGTCTAACCCAAGGTTGACCTTGAGGTTCTTATCCCCAAAGCGAAGAATCTTCGATGCACCACCTCCAACAAGGACATGACACAGGGGTGCGTCGACATAGCCTAATTAGATATCTTGTGTTTTATCTCTATATAACACACCTGCATCCCTAGTTCCGAACATACATCAAACGAACTTCCACACATTTTCATAGATGACATTACACTTAGTGTCTTAGAGCACCAACAATGTGTGCCAATAACGTTGCCCAGTGTGAAATTTGGCGTTGGCCCCGACGCTGGTGCTGGAACGTCGTGAGGCCGTTGCCAAATCTCAATAATTGGGAAACTAGCAACTATTTCCCCCCAATGAAATTTCGCTACTCCCTCTTTCCATCTATATAAAACCTAATGCGTTTTTTAAGACCGCCTTTGACTATTGACAAGATTAATAGTACATGACATGCACAATGTAAAAATTATATCATTGAAAGCTCCTTTCACACAAAAATTTAACGGTGTGCTTTGTGTAAGTTGCATGTCATATATTATTGCTCTAATGTTTGGTCAAAGTTAACCTAAAAAATTGCATTAGGCCCTATATAGATGGAAGAAGAGAGTAACAATAAAATGCTCCGATCACCATGGCAGGTTCCTCACCAGGGCTCATAACTTTTTCCCTCTGGCTGGTGCTCCTGGCCTAGTTGTTGGTGTGTAGACGAGCGGTCCAACTGTCTACTAAGGTGGGTGTGCGACAACTTGTTCTCGAGACTGATTGTCAGGGTATCTCCAGCCGCGCCTCCAGGAAGACCTCCCCAGGCGATTTTTTCGCGCCCCCAGAAGCCCGATTTTCACCGGCCTGGGCCGAAAACAGCGCCGGCGGACCCAGGCCGAACCCGGCGCGCTGAGGGGCGCCCGGGGGCGCCGGGGCGAACTGTTTTGGCGTGAAACAGCCGCGGGCCCACCACGTCAGCGACACGGTGCCTCGTCTTCCTCCAACGGCCTCGGTTCCCGCGGGGAATCAATGCCAAGGCTGCCGCCGGTCAGCCTTGCCATTGATTCCTCACGGGCGGCGCGTCACGGGACGGCGTGCCGACGCCTCCCCTCCCTCGCACGCGTACACACGGGTGCGGCGCGGCTATATAGCCGGTGGCCTGCACTCGCCTGTGCCCACACCAGCCCCGCCCCTCGCCGCCGCCCAGCTCCTCCCTCTCCCTACCTCTCCCGAGCGCCGCCACCCAGCCCCTCCCTCTATCTCTCTACCTCTCCCGAGCCCGTCGCCATGGCGGAACACTTTCCCGGAGACGAGGCGGCGGCCAACGGCTTCGGCCGCCGTTCGCTCCGCGAACAGGAGTCCTGACTCCTGTTCCAGGCGAACATCCCGGCGCCGCCGGACATGAGCGCCGGGCCGACGGGGTGGAGGCTCAGCGCTGGGGGAGTGCCCATTCCCCCGTTGCCCGACGCCGTGGCGAAGCCGAAGTACTTCGCCGAGGAAGTCGAGGTTGTGCGCGTCTCCCTCACCGACGCCCAACTCTCCCTCCCCCAGTACGCCGCCGACAACCACGCGGCTTGGGCGGCGTATTTCGAGCGCCGCCAGCAGTAGCGCTTGGCGTCCATCAACGGCGCGCCAGTGGTTGGCGGCCGGCAGAACAGCGAGGGGCGCCACCTGTGGTGGGGCGTCCCTGGCCGCACACTCGAGGGCGTGCTGACGTACCTCGAGGGCGGCAACGACCCGCCGTTGGCGTACCCGGTGAGGGCGGCCGCCCCGGTGCAGCACCGACGCGCCGGGCCATGGGCGCCAAGGAGGTTCGGGTCCTCCTCCTCTTCTTCCTCCTCCCGATCTTCATCGCACTCCTCCGGCACTCCGGCCCTGCTCGGCGTCAAGGCTGAGCCCGCGGTGGAGACGCCGCTCGGCCGGCGCACTCGCAGCGCCGGCGTCGTCATCAACGAGGGCGGCCGGCGCGCCTACTCGTCGGCTCCTCCGCGCTTCGTCAAGCCAAAGACGGAGTCGGGGCTCGCGCCGGTGAAGACGGAGCCGGGGCTCGCGCCGGTGAAGAAGGAGCCGGCCGCGCCGGTGACGACGGAGCTCGACGACAACGACGTGGCCCTGGAATGGGCGCGCAGGGACTCCATAGCGATGGAGGAGCGCCTGGAGAAGGCGAAGGAGCGCCAGCGCGCCACCCTGCTTCGCTTCGCGGAGCGTCGGCGCGGCCGCGACGAAGGCGGAGTCGTCGTCATCTGCGACAGCGACGAGGATGACGACGATGCGCCGCCACCAGTCCGCCATGGCGACGCCGGGCAGGGGTCCAGCAGGGGCGCCCACGTCAAGGAAGAGAAGGCCGACGACGACGATGGCGGCGACGGCGGCGACTTCAGCCAGTTTTCCTTTAGATTAGTTTATATGTACATGTGCTATGTAATGAAAATCCGCGAACTTCGCCGAAATGCGCCGAAATTTATCGTGTTTGACCGAATTTTATCGTGTTTAAGACGAACTTCGCCGAACTTCTTTTATTTTAAAACGTGACTGGGGGCGGCCCTGGGGCCGGCGGCTGGGGACCAATTCGCCCCTAGGTCCAATTTTTGCGCCGGCTCACCCCCAGGCGGCGATTTTAGGCGTCCCCTGGGGGGCCAACGGCTGGAGATGCCCTCAGAAGGCAATGACAGCCTAGCCACAAGTGGGAGTGCATATCTGGTGATACCGGGCGTGACATGATCCCCTGATACGGGACTATATGGGCCGTTGGATCTGGACGGAAGGCACAGGATCGAAAAGGCTCAGTTTGCATTGGAAAGAATGCAGAAAACACCCTGGGTTACTCCGTAATTCAGCAGTAAGGTGCACATCCGTTCGTTCTCTGCGACGTTTCTCTATTTGTTTCCGGACCACCGCTGCCGCCGTCGCCGCTGCTAGGTCATGTCGTAGTGCCGCCGGCCACCATTGCGCATCCCCCAATCCAGAGAAGCTTATAGGGATGTCGCACGCATGCCGAATCGTCTGCGCACAGCCGGTACGAACTGTTGACAGTTGCATGTGATCCGAGATGGATCTCTTCCCGCCGCCGCTGGATCCAATCGCGTCGCGGGAGCTAGAAACACTAGCCAGTGAAGATCAGGAAGAGGTAGCGCCTCCTTTTTCTTTGGCATCTAGGCCATTTTCTAGCGTTTTGATTTCGTGATTGTGCTTCTTTAGATTTTGTACTGGATGTCGCACACCACGGCGCATGGATCGAAGGCACCGACGGATACCAAAGCCCATGTCCAATCGCCGCCGGTTGCTGACCTCGAGCTACAGGTCAATTATCTATACGGGCAGCAGCAGTCGGACCTCAATGTACATCCTCCAACTGCTGTGGTTGTTGTCCACATGGTGCTGATGACTATTGTATTATGAGTGCGTTGCTACAAGTCTTTCAGGAGAAGTGGGCAATGCAAACGGAAGGCAATACACTTACGTCTGCTTGTACTTATCAAGTATGCCATTTAGGGAGGATTAGCATGTCTCAACGGCATCTCTTCTTTGCATTCCAATGGATAAACCTATGAAAAAGGGAATACTGTACTGGTATTTGCAGTGTCCTCCTAATGATGGGCTGTAATCTTGATTAAGCCATGTCTTTTGATTTGATACAGATTACATCACCGCATATGGGGCAGGACAGCCGACGATGGGGGATCTGGAGGAGAGATGTAGAAATCTGTCTGTAATTTTGTAAGCATAGACTGATTCTAGGGACCAGACTGCAAATGTACCAGGGGGCACATGAAAACAGACAAGTGAGTTGATCAAGTCCCTTCAACCCAGATCCAACGGACCGTGTGCTTCCTGAGCAGCGTATCATGTGAACGGCCGTATCACTTGATATTTTCCCTGTCGAGGAGATCAAGGACGTACTGCTAAAAGGGGTCGCACACTCTAGCTAGGTGGTTGCATGTTGCTTCGGATTGTATTTTGGGTGTGTTAAACTCTAATTCTACCAAGGCATAATAATTGAATAAAGCAGAAAATTCCCATAAAAAGATATTTCACCCGGCAATAAAATACTACATCTCGATGCACCCCACTAAGGTCTTTTCTTGGGGCGCCATACCTAATAAAAAAGAAGCAAAGTGATTTTTCTATTTGTAGTTTTGAAACAGAGGCAAAACTTTGCCTCATCTCATTAATTAAAGACAAGAGTCGCCCGGTTATTGCAGAAAACCATGAGAAAAACTGCCACAACAAGCCCACATATTCGTCTTTTTAATGTCAGCTTCAAAATCTTCATCAAGGTAGGGACGAATAGGCTTACGCAGATTGCGCACACTGTAGTGCAGCCTTTCCAAACTGCTTTTATGCCAGACAGAAACATCCTAGAAGGGGTTGTAGTTCTGCATGAAACGCTTCATGAGATCCACACGAAAAAACTAGATGGGGTGGTTTTCAAAGTGAATTTTGAAAAAGCATACGATAAAGTCAAATGGCCATTCCTTCAGCAGGCTTTGCGCATGAAAGGATTTGATCAGGCCTGGAGGAACCAGGTTGATTCTTTCACGCAACACTAGTAGAAAAAGGACCTAATGTGAGACACATTAGTTCCGGTTCGATTTTGGCTCGGTACTAATGGTATCATTAGTGCCTGTTCGAACGGCTATGCATTAATGCCGGTTCGTGTTGAACCTTTAGTACCGGTTCGTGCCACGAATCGGTACTAAAGGGGTGGTGGCAGGCTGGCGTCAGGCCGGGGCCCCACGATCACCTTTAGTACCGGTTCGTGGCACAAACCGGTACTAAAGGGGTCTGACCTATAGTCCCGGTTAGAGACACAAACCGGGACTGTAGGGTAATTTTCGAACTCTACCCCCTCCCCCCGTGTATCGCCATTTTAGTTTAGAAAAAATCAAAAGAAAATGATAAAAACTTCAAAAAATAAAATCCTTCGAGAGGTAGTTATATTACTACATCTACTAGTTAGGAAAATTTAAAAACTTAAATTTGGACATGTTTTGCAAAAAGTGTAGGGAAAATGTAAAACGGCTATAACTTTTGCATACGATGTCGGAAAAAAACGTATAATATATCAAAAAATTCTGCACGAAAATCCGCATCCGATGGAGACCACCTACGGCCTGTTTGCAATTTTTTAGAATCCTCAAATTCCAAAAGGAAAAAAGATATGGTCAAATTTCAGTTTTTTTTAAAAATTGGTTAAATCTGGTCAAACTACTTATTCAAGAAGTATTAATGTTACTACATAATTATTCAAGAATATTAGTGTTACTAAATAATTATTTCAATTTTTTGAATTTTGGTCAAATCTGGTCAAACTATGGTCAACCTGTGGTCAAACTATGGTCAAACTTATTCAAGAAATATTAGTGTTACTAAATAATTACTGTTTTTTAGAATAATAGTTTCAAACTCAAACGGTGAAACGTGTGACCTAATGCTCAAGCTAAACTACTGAGGGTTAATAGGATTGACAGCTTACATTTGTCAGGAAAACAACAAGTGCAGACTTGGAATGTAGGGGGAATAGAACTCCGAAGTTAAGCGTGCTTAGGCTGGGGGAGTGAGAGGATGGGTGACCGGCCGGGAAGTTAGGCGATTTGGAATGAGTGATCCACACTTGAGCAGTTAAGAGGGGTGATTAGAGACTAAATCATCATATAATTCAGAAAAATCAAAAATAAAAAAAATAAAAATAAATCCAAATTTTTCAAAAAAAAACCTTTAGTACCGGTTGGTAACACCAACCGGTACTAAAGGTCCCCCATATCAGGGCGCGAGCTCACGCCATGTGGTGGCACTTTAGCGTCGGTTCGTGCTGAACCGGTACTAAAGGGGGGGGGGGGCTTTAGTGCCCACCCTTTAGTGCCGGTTATGGAACCGGCACTAAAGGCCCTTACGAACCGGTTTTAAAGCTTCGTTTTCTACTAGTGCAAAAAGAGAGTGTTGGAATTAAAGTGAATGACGACATAGGTCACTACTTCCAGACATACAAAGGCCTGAGGCAAGGTGACCCGATGTTACCGATTCTTTTCAACATAGTGATCGACATGTTGCCAATCCTAATAGGAAGGGCTAAGGAAGACAGCCAAGTAGGTGGCCTAGTTCCGCATCTAGTGGATGGGGGAGTGTCAATCCTTCAGTATGCTGATGATACTATCATCTTCATGGAGTATGATTTGGCTAAAGCAAGAAACATGAAACTTGTGTTATGTTTGTTCGAGAAATTATCGAGGTTAAAGATTAACTTCCATAAAAGTGAATTGTTCTGTTTTGGAAGAGCCAAAGATGAACAAGATGCGTACAAACAATTGTTCGGATACGAATTGGGATCTTACGAGTATGCCTATGTTTCTTTTGTCCCTTCACATATTTGGGTATACCAATTCACCATCGCAAGCTTTCTAACAAAGAATGAAAGTGCATTGAAGATCGATTTGAAAAGAAACTAAGTTGCTGGAAGGGCAAGCTTATGTCATACGGAGGCCGATTAATTCTCATTAATTCGGTTCTTACAAGTATGCCTATGTTTATTTTGTCCTTTTTTGAGATACCAGTTGGAGTCACGAAAAGGCTAGACTTCTATCGATCTCGATTCTTCTGGCAGAGCGATGAATTAAAACAAAAATATAGACTTGCTAAATGGGATATTATTTGCAGACCGAAAGACCAAGGGGGTGTTGGGGAACGTAGCAGAAATTCAAAAAATTTCCTACGAATCACCAAGATCTATCTATGGAGAGACCAGCAACGAGTAGAAAGGAGAGTGCATCTACATACCCTTGTAGATCGCTAAGCGGAAGCGTTCAAGTGAACGGGGTTGATGGAGTCGTACTCGTCATGATTCAAATCACCGATGATCAAGTGCCGAACGGACGACACCTCCGCGTTCAACACACGTACAGCCCAGTGACGTCTCCCACGCCTTGATCCAGCAAGGAGAGAGGGAGATGTTGAGGAAGACTCCATCCAGCAGCAGCACAACGGCGTGGTGGTGATGGAGGAGCGTGGCAATCCTGCAGGGCTTCGCCAAGCACCTACGGGAGAGGAGGAGGTGTCACGGGAGGGAGGGAGGCGCCAGGGGCTCAGGTATGGATGCCCTCCCTCCCCTCCACTATATATAGGGGCAGGGGAGAGGGGGGAGGCGCAGCCTTTCCCCTTCCTCCAAGAAAGGGGTGCGGCTAAGAGGGGGGGAGGAGTCCATCCTCCCCAAGGCACCTCGGAGGTGCCTTCCCCCTTTAGGACTCTCCCCTTTTTCCTATATCTTGGCGCATGGGCCTCTAGGGGCTGGTGCCCTTGGCCCATGTAGGCCAAGGCGCACCCCCTACAGCCCATGTGGCCCCCCGGGGCAGGTGGCCCCACCCGGTGGGCCCCCGGGACCCTTCCGGTGGTCCCGGTACAATACCGATGACCCCGAAACTTGTCCCGATGGCCGAAACAGGACTTCCTATATATAAATCTTTACCTCCGGACCATTCCGGAACTCCTCGTGACGTCCGGGATCTCATCCGGGACTCCGAACAACATTCGGTAACCACATACAAGCTTCCTTTATAACCCTAGCGTCATCGAACCTTAAGTGTGTAGACCCTACGGGTTCGGGAGACATGCAGACATGACCGAGACGTTCTCCGGTCAATAACCAACAGCGGGATCTGGATACCCATGTTGGCTCCCACATGTTCCACGATGATCTCATCGGATGAACCACGATGTCAAGGACTCAATCGATCCCGTATACAATTCCCTTTGTCTATCGGTATGTTACTTGCCCGAGATTCGATCGTCGGTATCCAATACCTTGTTCAATCTCGTTACCGGCAAGTCACTTTACTCGTTCCGTAACACATCATCCCGTGATCAACTCCTTGGTCACATTGCGCATATGATGATGTCCTACCGAGTGGGCCCAGAGATACCTCTCCGTTTACACGGAGTGACAAATCCCAGTCTCGATCCGCATAAAACAATAGATACTTTCGGAGATACCTGTAGTGCACCTTTATAGTCACCCAGTTACGTTGTGACGTTTGATACACCCAAAGCACTCCTACGGTATCCAGGAGTTACACGATCTCATGGTCAAAGGAAGAGATACTTGACATTGGCAAAGCTCTAGCAAACGAACTACACGATCTTTGTGCTATGCTTAGGATTGGGTCTTGTCCATCACATCATTCTCCTAATGATGTGATCCCGTTATCAACGACATCCAATGTCCATAGCCAGGAAACCATGACTATCTGTTGATCACAACGAGCTAGTCAACTAGAGGCTCACTAGGGACATATTGTGGTCTATGTATTCACACGTGTATTACGATTTCCGGATAATACAGTTATAGCATGAATAAAAGACAATTATCATGAACAAGGAAATATAATAATAATACTTTTATTATTGCCTCTAGGGCATATTTCCAACAGTCTCCCACTTGCACTAGAGTCAATAATCTAGTTCACATCGCCATGTGATTAACACTCACAGGTCACATCGCCATGTGACTAATACCCAAGAGTTTACTAGAATCAGTAGTCTAGTTCACATCACTATGTGATTAACACTCAATGAGTTTTATGTTTGATCATGTTGCTTGTGAGAGAGGTTTTAGTCAACGGGTCTGAACCTTTCAGATCCGTGTGTGCTTTACAAATCTCTATGTCATCTCCTAGATGCAGCTACCACGCTCTATTTGGAGCTATTCCAAATAACTGTTCTACTTGGAGCTATTCTAAATTATTGCTCCATTATATGTATCCGGTCTCTCTACTCAGAGCTATCCGGATAGGTGTCAAGCTTGCATCGACGTAACCTTTACGACGAACTCTTTTACCACCTCCATAATCGAGAAAATTCCTTAGTCCACTAGTTACTAAGGATAACTTTGACCGCTGTCCTGTGAGCCATTCATGGATCACTCTTGTACCCCTTGACTGACTCATGGCAAGGCACACTTCAGGTGCGGTACACAGCATAGCATACTGAAGAGCCTACGTCTTAAGCATAGGGGACGACCTTCGTCCTTTCTCTCTATTCTGCCGTGGTCGAGCTTTAAGTCTTAACTTCGTACCTTACAACTCAGGCAAGAACTCCTTCTTTGACTGGTCCATCTTGAACACCTTCAAGATCATGTCAAGGTATGTGCTCATTTGAAAGTACCATTAAGCGTTTTGATCTATCCTTATAGATCTTGATGCTCAATGCTCAAGTAGCTTAATCCAGGTTTTCTATTGAAAAACACCTTTCAAATAACCCTATATGCTTTCTAGAAATTCTACATCATTTCTGATCATCAATATGTCAACAACATATACTCATCAGAAATTCTATAGTGCTCCCACTCACTTCTTTGGAAATACAAGTTTCTCATAAACTTTGTACAAACCCAAAATCTTTGATCATCATCAAAGCATACATTCCAACTCCGAGATGCTCACTCCAGTCCTTAGAAGGATTGCTGGAGCTTTGCATACTTATTAGCATCTTTCGGGATTGACAAAACCTTCCGGTTGTATCACATACAACCTTTCCTCAATAAAATCGTCGAGGAAACAATGTTTTGACATCCTATCTGCAAGATTTCATAAATAATGCAGTAATCGCTAATATAATTCCAACAGACTCTTAGCATCGCTACGAGTGAGAAAATCTCATTGTAGTCAACTCCTTGAACTTGTCGGAAAACATCTTAATGACAAGTCGAGCTTTCTTAATGGTGACATTTACCATCATTGTCCGTCTTCCTTTTGAAATCCATCTGTACTCATTAGCCTTACGACCATCGAGCCGTTCTGCCAAAGTCTACACTTTGTTTTCATACATGGATCCTCTCTCGGATTTTATGGCCTCAAGCCATTTATCGGAATCCGGGCCCACCATCGCTTCTCCATAGCTCGTAGGTTCATTGTTGTCTAGCAACATGACCTTCAAGACAGGATTACGTACCACTCCGAAGTAGTACGTGTCCTTGTCGTCCTACGAGGTTTGGTAGTGACTTGATCCGAAGTTTCATGATCAATATCATAAGCTTCCACTTCAATTGGTGTAGGTGCCACAGGAACAACTTCCCTGTGCCCTGTCACACACTAGTTGAAGAGACGGTTCAATAACCTCATCAAGTCTCCACCATCCTCCCACTCAATTCTTTCGAGAGAAACTTTTCCTCGAGAAAGGACCCGATTCTAGAAACAATCCATATTGCTTTCGGATCTGAATTAGGAGGTATACCCAACTGTTTTGGGTGTCCTATGAAGATGCATTTTATCCGCTTTGGGTTCGAGCTTAATCACCTGAAACTTTTTCACATAAGCGTCGCAGCCCCAAACCTTTAAGAAACGACAACTTAGGTTTCTCTAAACCATAATTCATACGGTGTCATCTCAACGGAATTACGTGGTGCCCTATTTAAAGTGAATGTGGTTGTCTCTAATGCCTAACCCATGAACGATAGTGGTAATTCGATAAGAGACATCATGGTACGCACCATATCCAATAGGGTGCAACTATGATGTTCGGACACACCATCACACTATGGTGTTCCAGGCGGTATTAATTGCGAAACAATTTCCACAATGTCTTAATTGTGTGCCAAAACTCGTAACTCAGATATTCATCTCTATGATCATATCATAGACATTTTATCCTCTTGTCACAATGATCTTCTACTTCACTCTGAAATTACTTGAACCATTCAATAATTCAGACTTGTGTTTCATCAAGTAAATATACTCAACATTTACTCGAATCATCTGTGAAGTAAGAACATAATGATATTCACTGCATGCCTCAGCACTCATTCGACTGCACACATCAAAATGTGTTACTTCCAACAAGTTGCTATCTTGTTCCATCTTACTGAAAATGAGGCTTTTCAGTCATCTTGCCCATGTGGTATGATTTGCATATCTCAAGTGATTCAAAATCAAGTGAGTCCGAACGATCCATTTGCATGGAGTTTCTTCATGCATATACACCAATAGACATGGTTCGCATGTCTCAAACTTTTCAAAAACGAGTGAGTCCAAAGATCCATCAACATGGAGCTTCTTCATGCGTTTTATACCATTATGACTTACATGGCAGTGCCACAAGTAAGTGGTACTATCATTACTATCTTATATCTTTTGGCATGAAAATGTGTATCACTACGACCGAGATTCAATAAACCATTCCTTTAGGTGCAAGACCATTGAAGGTATTATTCAAAAATAGAGTAACCATTATTCTCCTTAAATGAATAACCGTATTGCGATAGACATAATCCAATCATGTCTATGCTCAACGCAAACACCAATCTCGGTGGTAGAGGGAGCGTGCGATGCTTGATCATATCAACCTTGGAAACACTTTCAACATATATCGTCAGCTCACCTTTAGCTAGTCTCCGTTTATTCCGTAGCTTTTATTTCGAGTTACTAACACTTAGCAACCGAACCGGTATCCAATACCCTGGTGCTACTAGGAGTACTAGTAAAGTACACATTAACATAATGTATATCCAATATACTTCTATCGACCTTGCCAGCCTTCTCATCTACCAAGTATCTAGGGTAATTCTGCTCCAGTGGTTGTTCCCTTTATTACAGAAGCACTTAGTCTCGGGTTTGGGTTCAACCTTGGGTTTCTTCACTAGAGCAGCAGCTGATTTGCCGTTTCATGAAGTATCCCTTTGTTCCCTTGCCCTTCTTGAAACTAGTGGTTTCACCAACCATCAACAATTGATGCTCCTTCTTGATTTCTACTTTCGCGGTGTCAAACATCATGAATATTTCAAGGATCATCATATCTATCCCTGATATGTTATAGTTCATCACGAAGCTCTAGCAGCTTGGTGGCAATGACTTTGGGGAAACATCACTATCTCATCTGGAAGATCAACTCCCACTCGATTCAAGTGATTGTTGTGCTCAGACAATCTGAGCACAAGCTCAACGATTGAGCTTTTCTCCCTTAGTTTGCAGGCTAAGAAAATCGTCGGAGGTCTTATACCTCTTGACGTGGGCACGAGCCTGAAATCCCAATTTCAGCCCTCGAAACATCTCATATGTTCCGCGATGTTTCGAAAACGTCTTTGGTGCCTCTACTTAAACCATTTAATTGAACTATCACGTAGTTATCAAAACGTGTATGTCCGATGTTCGCAACATCGACAAACGACGTTGGGGTTGAGCACACTGAGCGGTGCATTAAGGACATAAGCTTTCTACTGATCTGCATAATCGCTACTATCAACTTTCAACTATATTTTCTCTAGGAACATATCTAAACAGTAGAACTAAAGCGCGAGCTTACGACATAATTTGCAAAAGGTCTTTTGACTATGTTCAGGATAATTAAGTTCATCTTATGAACTCCCACTTAGATAGACATCCCTCTGGTCATCTAAGTGATCACATGATCCGAGTCAACTAGGCCGTGTCCGATCATCACGTGAGACGGACTAGTCATCATCGGTGAACATCTTCATGTTGATCGTATCTACTATACGACTCATGCTCGACCTTTCGGTCTCCGTGTTCCGAGGCCATGTCTGCACATGCTAGGCTCGTCAAGTTAACCCTAAGTGTTTTCGCTGTGTAAAACTGTCTTACACCCGTTGTATGTGAACGTAAGAATCCATCACACCCGATCATCACGTGGTGCTTAGAAGCGACGAACTGTAGCAACGGTGCACAGTTAGGGGAGAACACTTCTTGAAATTTTGTAAGGGATCATCTTATTTACTACCGTCGTCCTAAGTAAACAAGATGCATAAACATGATAAACATCACATGCAATCAAATAGTGACATGATATGGCCAATATCATTTTGCTCCTTTTGATCTTCATCTTCGGGGCTCCATGATCATCATCGTCACCGGCATGACACCATGATCTCCATCATCATGATCTCCATCATCGTGTCTTCATGAAGTTGTCACGCCAACGACTACTTCTACTTCTATGACTAACGCGTTTAGCAATAAAGTAAAGTAGTTTACATGGCGTTCTTCAATGACACGCAGGTCATACAAAAAATAAAGACAACTCCTATGGCTCCTGCCGGTTGTCATACTCATCGACATGCAAGTCGTGAATCCTATTACAAGAACATGATCAATCTCATACATCACATATCATTCATCACATTCTTCTTGGCCATATCACATCACATAGCATACCCTGCAAAAACAAGTTAGACGTCCTCTAATTGTTGTTGCATGTTTTACGTGGCTGCTATGGGTTTCTAGCAAGAACGTTTCTTACCTACGCAAAACCACAACGTGATATGCCAATTGCTATTTACCCTTCATAAGGACCCTTTTCATCGAATCCGTTCCGACTAAAGTGGGAGAGACTGGCACCCGCTAGCCACCTTATGCACCAAGTGCATGTCAATCGGTGGAACCTGTCTCACGTAAGAGTACGTGTAAGGTCGGTCCGGGCCGCTTCATCCCACAATACCGTCGAAACAAGATTGGACTAGTAACGGTAAGCATATTGAACAACATCAACGCCCACAACTACTTTGTGTTCTACTCGTGCAAAGAATCTACGCAATAGACCTAGCTCATGATGCCACTGTTGGGGAACGTAGCAGAAATTCAAAAATTTTCCTACGAATCACCAAGATCTATCTATGGAGAGACCAGCAACGAGTAGAAAGGAGAGTGCATCTACATACCCTTGTAGATCGCTAAGCGGAAGCGTTCAAGTGAACGGGGTTGATGGAGTCGTACTCGTCGTGATTCAGATCACCGATGATCAAGTGCCGAACGGACGGCACCTCCGCGTTCAACACACGTACAGCCCGGTGACGTCTCCCACGCCTTGATCCAGCAAGGAGAGAGGGAGAGGTTGAGGAAGACTCCATCCAGCAGCAGCACAACGGCGTGGTGGTGATGGAGGAGCGTGGCAATCCTGCAGGGCTTCGCCAAGCACCTACGGGAGAGGAGGAGGTGTCACGGGAGGGAGGGAGGCGCCAAGGGCTCAGGTATGGATGCCCTCCCTCCCCTCCACTATATATAGGGGCAGGGGAGAGGGGGGAGGCGCAGCCTTGCCCCTTCCTCCAAGAAAGGGGTGCGGCTAAGGAGGGGGGAGGAGTCCATCCTCCCCAAGGCACCTCGGAGGTGCCTTCCCCCTTTAGGACTCTCCCCTTTTTCCTTTATCTTGGCGCATGGGCCTCTAGGGGCTGGTGCCCTTGGCCCATGTAGGCCAAGGCGCACCCCCTACAGCCCATGTGGCCCCCCGGGGCAGGTGGCCCCACCCGGTGGGCCCCCGGGACCCTTCCGGTGGTCCCGGTACAATACCGATGACCCCGAAACTTGTCCCGATGGCCGAAACAGGACTTCCTATATATAAATCTTTACCTCCGGACCATTCCGGAACTCCTCGTGACGTCCGGGATCTCATCCGGGACTCCGAACAACATTCGGTAACCACATACAAGCTTCCTTTATAACCCTAGCGTCATCGAACCTTAAGTGTGTAGACCCTACGGGTTCGGGAGACATGCAGACATGACCGAGACGTTCTCCGGTCAATAACCAACAGCGGGATCTGGATACCCATGTTGGCTCCCACATGTTCCACGATGATCTCATCGGATGAACCACGATGTCAAGGACTCAATCGATCCCGTATACAATTCCCTTTGTCTAGCGGTATGTTACTTGCCCGAGATTCGATCGTCGGTATCCAATACCTTGTTCAATCTCGTTACCGGCAAGTCACTTTACTCGTTCCGTAACACATCATCCCGTGATCAACTCCTTGGTCACATTGCGCATATGATGATGTCCTACCGAGTGGGCCCAGAGATACCTCTCCGTTTACACGGAGTGACAAATCCCAGTCTCGATCCGCATAAAACAATAGATACTTTCGGAGATACCTGTAGTGCACCTTTATAGTCACCCAGTTACGTTGTGACGTTTGATACACCCAAAGCACTCCTACGGTATCCAGGAGTTACACGATCTCATGGTCAAAGGAAGAGATACTTGACATTGGCAAAGCTCTAGCAAACGAACTACACGATCTTTGTGCTATGCTTAGGATTGGGTCTTGTCCATCACATCATTCTCCTAATGATGTGATCCCGTTATCAACGACATCCAATGTCCATAGCCAGGAAACCATGACTATCTGTTGATCACAACGAGCTAGTCAACTAGAGGCTCACTAGGGACATATTGTGGTCTATGTATTCACACGTGTATTACGATTTCCGGATAATACAATTATAGCATGAATAAAAGACTATTATCATGAACAGAGAAATATAATAATAACACTTTTATTATTGCCTCTAGGGCATATTTCCAACAGGGGGTCTCGGCATTGAAAACTTAGAGGTGAAGAACAGATGTTTACTCAACAAATGGTTGTTTAAGCTATCTGTGGAGACGGAGGCCACGTGGGCACAAATCTTGCGGAACAAGTACCTTAAATCCAAAACATTGTCCCATGTGACAGGGAGGCCGACTGATTCGCCTTTTTGAAAAGGACTGATGAGAGTGAAATCAACCTTTTTCAACAGGACAAAATTTGTAGTTGGAGACGGTACTACCACGAGGTTCTGGGAGGACACATGGCTCAGGGAGACGCCCCTTGCACTCCAATATCCCTCTCTCTATAATATCGTGCGGCGAAGAGAAGCTTATGTTGCAACAGTATTACAGTCCAATCCTCTGAATTTTCAATTCCGAAGGACGCTAGCGGGAAATCGTTGGGAAGCTTGGCTCCACTTAGTCCGAAGACTGATGGAGGTCGAGCTTTCTTAACAACCCGACCGGTTGAGCTGGAAACTAACAAAGAGTGGAGAGTTTTCGGTTAAATTCATGTATTTGGATGTTATCAACTCTAGTATTATTCCTCGTTCGAAACATGTGTGGAAAGTCAAAGTACCTCTAAAAATCAAAGTGTTTATGTGGTTTGTACATAAAAAAGTTATACTAACTAAGGGTAATCTGGTAAAATGCAATTGTACAGGATCTACAAGATGTAGTTTCTGTGATAAGGATGAATCCATCAAACACCTCTTTCTCGAATGTCCTTGGCAAAAATTTTGTGGCGGATGATGCACTTAGCTTTTAATATTACTCCTCCGAATACTATCAACACGTTATTTGGGACATGGTTAGATGGGTTAGACCCCGAAACCGCGAAACATATCCGTGTAGGAGTATGTGCTTTATTATGAGCTATATGAAACTGCAGAAACGATTTGGTTTTTAACAGAACAACAAAAATTCATTTCTTGCAGGTTATCTTCCGAGCCACTACACTCATCCGTATGTGGTCGCTACTCACTCCGACGGAGGCCAGAGAGCGTTTGGTTACTGGATCTGTCTGATGGGAGACGGTAGCTCGGGATATTTTCAACCGATTTGGATGGGGTCATATAATATGTTAGGTTTTTAGATCCCTATCTTATATTTTTGCCTGACGGCTGTGGCTTTTCCTGTCATGATGCTTTTACTCTTTGTGAGCTTTTCTGCTTTTCAGACCTGAAAACCTTTGTGGAACATTTTGCTTATTATTAATAATATATTCGTATGCATCATTCTGATGTAGAGGCCGGGGCCTGACCCCTTTCTGAAAAAATACACATGCCATAGAAGAAATAAACGCCATGAGCTTGTCTGCAAACCATCATTTGTCATCACTATCACTTCACCCTAAGCAAGCGACTTTGACTTCAATGCATCCAACAAAAGGCGAGGCTCGCCACGACGAGCACATGAAACAATGCCAGCCATGCCAAAAGTTCGGCCACACGCACCAGTGGCAAGGCAAGCACGAAACCAAGCTATCGTAGAGAAATATATGTGCAAACGTTAGCTTTGTGTGAAGGATCGATGAGCCGGACCACCACCTGCTGCTGGCCATCATAACCACACAGGGCTCGCTACCGTAGGTTTGACTTCTTGCCAACAAATAGACCGCGACGACGCCACAGACACGTCGAAGCATCAACTACCACAATCTTTTCCTGACCCATACCTCGCTCGCACCATGGATGTTGCCACACCAACCACAAACATCCAATCTCGAGCCATGTTTTCCTCCAGCCAGATCCATCTCCATGATGATGCCCCCAAGAGCGAAATGCGGCGCTAAGCAAACCTAATAGCATGTCATCGCCCAATCCAGGAGAATAAAATTTAGGGTTTCCTCTATAGCATGTCAGGAGGGAAGGTGAGAACTGCTATGCCGACACCTCCAACAAGGAAATGTCACGTGCAAGTGTCGTCGTCGACGATCCCGGCCACAACTGAATAATGATTTTCGTCGGCAGCCTCACTCACCCAAACCAAAACAGGTCAGTCCACCTGGTCTACCATACCCCCTATCTTCACACCCACCCCACCTGTCATGCACACACCAGTGCCGACATTGTGCCTCTCAATGTCGGAAAGCACCGAGGACATCGCCAGGTAACCTCTACCACCCGCCGGTAAGATCTGGCCCGAGGCACCACGGGGGCAGGCTGCTAGAGCGGAAGCTCATTGGACTCGAAGCTCTGGCACCCGTTCGCTTGGCCCCGACCAACAGTCGTTGCGGATACCTCGACTCAGCCACCCACCACCCACCACCCCCGCACACGTCCACACAACCACTACGCCACGCCTCTGGGAATACGCCACGCCTCTGCACCACCATGCCACAACACACTGTGTGACTCCGCACGAGACTCAATGCCGCCACACATGACAACTTCACCGCACTGCTAGTGCCAGCTCGAGCCACAATGCAACCAAGCCCACATCTCGCGGCCCGCGACCTAGCCGGCGCCACGGCGCCACGGGCTTTTCCAGCTGTTGCCCTGTGGTGGCGGTTGGTCTCTCATGACCACGGTTCTGCCCGCGTCACTCCGTGTGGGAGCGATGTGGGGACGGGTGTATGGTTTCGTAATTGCTAAATCTATAAAGCGGAACGAAAACATGTTTCGAGAGGTGTATGAGATAATGACCGCCCAGAGAAAGTTGTTTTTTATACATATAATCAATGTGCACCACACTAGTAGAAAACAGGGGCTTTGGTTCGGCCAGAAAAGAGCATTAATCCCGGTTGCATTACGAACCGGGACTAATGTGAGCATTAGTCCCGGTTTGAGCGGCTAGGGCATCGTACAGGCATTACTTCCGGTTCAAATGGGACCTTTAGTCCCGGTTAGTGCCACGAACCGGGACTAAAGGGTGCGATGCCCATCAGTACCGGTTCGTGCCACGAACCGGTACTAATGGGTTTGAGGCATTAGTACCGGTTCGTGGCACCAACCGGTATTAAAGGTTATACCTTTAGTACCGGTTCGTGCCACGAACCGATACTAATGGTGCAATTTTCAAATCCTACCCCCCCCCCCCCGCGTGTATCGCCTTTTCAGTTTTGTAAAAAGCAAAAGAAAATGATAAAAACTTCAAAACTTAAAATCCTTCGAGATGTAGTTATGTTACTACATCTACTAGTTAGGAAAATTTAAAAACTTAAATTTGAACATGTTTTGCAAAAAATGTAGGGAAAATGTAAAACGGCTATAACTTTTGCATACGATGTCAGAAAAAAAGTATAATATATCAAAATGTTCAGCACGAAAATCCGCATCCGATTTTGACAGCCTACGACCTGTTTGCAAATTTGTAGAATCCTCAAATTCCAAAAGGAAAAAAAGTTATGCTCAAATTTTAGTTTGTTTTAAAAAAATCGTTAAATCTGGTCAAACTATGGTCAAACTACTTATTCAAGAAGTATTAGTGTTACTAAATAATTATTCAAAAATATTAGTGTTACTAAATAATTATTTCAGTTTTTTTGAATTTTGGTCAAATCTGGTCAAACTGTGGTCAAACTACTTATTCAAGAAATATTAGTGTTACTAAATAATTATTGTTTTTTGAACAATAGTTTTATACTCAAACAGTGAAATGTGTGACTTCATGCTCAAGCTAAACTCCTGAGGGTTAATAGGATTGACATCTTACTATTGTCAGCAAACCAATAAGTGCAAACTTGGAAACGAGGGAGAATAGAACCCGGAAGTTAAGCATGCTCAGGCTGGGGGAGTGGGAGGATGGGTGACCGTCCCGGAAGTTAGATGATTTGAAATGATGAGGGGTGATTAGAGATTAAATTGAGCAGTGATGAGAGATGATTAGAGATTAGAGGTTAAATAATTCAGAACCAACCGGGACTAAAGGTGGACCTCCAGGCAGCGGCCATGTGGAGGGCCTTTAGTCCCGGTTTGTAATAAATGAATCTTTGCATGTTACCACACTTAAGTTACTACCCACAATGAAGATGGTAATATAGTCTAGGGATATGTGTATGTTACTCTTCATTGTGGCTAGTCAATCCTCCTTTTGCTGGCTAACACAATGATCGATGGGGAGGTACAAAGCTGGGAGAATCGAGAGTTTGCTAATTAGTTTTCAATGTCTGCAGTTATAGAATTACATTATAAAACGCAAACTAATCTAACACTGAAAATAAACTTATTCCTCCGATTCTGACACCGTGTTAGTACAATTTTGTATTAAAATTATACTAAAATAGCGTCAATTAATTTGAATTGGATGGAGTTCCTGCTTGGTCGCTCACCCATGCGGCCGGGATGCACTGTGGATCGGTGTGACGATGCTTGTCCGTTTGTTCCCTTCCCTTCTCAACGGTAGACGATCTAGTAGTGGCCGGCGGCAGCGAGTAGGTTTTCTCGATCGCAAGACTGGGGTCGAGCAGATTGGAAACCAAGGTATTAGAGGAGACACAACTACCGTGTACGCTTTTTTTTACTTTGAGACAAACAACTACGGTGTACTCCTACGTGAGAGTAGTACTTGAGCCTGGGCCCTTTCCTTCTACGGTGGGTTGTTCTTTTTTATTTATTTTCTCCTGATATTTGGGCATTTGACCCGCTGCAGCAATCACATTTCCATTTTCCATTTTCCATTTCCATTTTCTACCGAAGAAACACACCAATTGACTCACCTCGACTGTTTGGCCTTCTCGATCGACTGCGTGCGATAAGAAAAGTCAGCACGGATTCAAGGACAATAATTCCATCCGCTTCATTCCAATCCATCGACGTCGACATGCGGCCATACCTGCAGCATGCATCATTGCATCTCTCGCCCGCCCGTGACCTGAGAAGGACGGGCCAGCATGTCGCACCTCTACCTACTAGTACCATCCTCCTCGTCTGCGCGGACGAGGCACGGGCACGGCCACCCCGCCACCCCCCTGCAACTCGCCTATAAGAAGCAGCGTACACACGATGCTAAGCCCAAGCTCACTCAAACACATCCAAACAACACTATCTCCTCAGTACATCAGAGCCTCCCGGTTAGCAATATGGCAAAGTGTCTCGCCGTCGCGCTCCTGCTACTGGTGGTGCTCGCGTCCTGCGAAGGGAGGGAGCTGAATGAGAAGGTTGCAGCGACGCGTGTCGTAGGTGCGGGTGGCGGCGTCGGCGAGTCTAAGGCGTTGGACTTGCCTGTGCTCGGGGGAATCGGTACGGGAACCAGCACCATTACCGGCCCGCTGGTGGTGGTTCCTGGGATCCCTGCTATTGGCCCATGATCATCTCTGGCTCATGTGCTGCCTAACAGGAAGCTAAAGCTCGCCTTGTCGCTTTAGATTCTGTAGGTAGCACCGCCGTGAAGAAAAAAGCGGGCGTTTTGCTCATGTCCATGTTCGGTACTGAGCGCCTGTATCAACTGTCATCTGTATCTATTTCCAGTTCATGTTGTCGTATTTTTCGTTTCTTGATGTGCTACATGTATCATCAATAAATAATAATTACTATGTTTGTGTGATCGTCTTCTGGGATGCAAATCTCAACTGGCTGCATAATCGATGTCCTATTTCGTCACTCTAATCACCAAGTCCCATGTTCAGAGTCGTTCATGTTCCGGGGTAGCAAATTTCGTTGCAGTAACTCCAATGCTTTGAAAGCGTTAAGGTGACTGGATCAATAGGGATATGCATGGAGCATGGGTATCTCTTATCAAGTCTCTCCCGGATTTGGAGTTTTCTTTGTGTGTGTGTGTGTGTGGGTCGTGAAATTTTTTTTGCGGGGTAAAATTTTTCATTCAATCAACTAGGAGCATTACAGTCCTTTGCCACGAGTCCAGCTACCTCGTCAGGCCCTTGCCTCAGCCATACAGCAGTCCTGGGGCCAGCGTCACCCATCTGCCCAAGAACATGGCTGACATTATTTCGATTTCTACTCACATGCAATAACACATGCTCTCTACCTCCCTCCACCAAGGGACCAATCAGTGTACTGGCATCATGAAAAATGTAGCCACTTTTGCATTATGGATTATTTGTGGGTGAAATCAAAGAGGTCACAAAAAATATCACTCATCGAGTTCATTTTAACATGTCAAATTGGAAGGTGATTGTATAGAAATTCATAAGCTATCCATATATATGACGATACATGTAAACCCCAAAAAAGTTTGAATAGCTTAATCGGGTTTGGAATCCTCAACTTTATAGCAATAAATTATATTAAATAATTTTGGGTTGGTTTGATTTTGTATTGAGAGAGATACATCATCGATGGAGATAAAAATAATTATAATAACAACATCAATGATAACATGAATACTACTAACTAACGATAATACTACATCTACGTAAGCTTACTAAACTCCTAATAAATTTCCTTAACTAACTCTCCTCCCCCTTGAATTTCAAGGGGGTGGGCCTGTTCCTCCCCTATCTCCATTACTAATCCCCCATCCGGCTGATTATGTTAACACGTAACAAAACTTTCGTAGGTGTAGCATTACTCACTAACTAATAATATATAGTTTGGAAACAGAGGCAAAAGCTTGCTTTTACATTAATTAAGAAGAATATAGCTGCCTGCTTAATTACAGGAAAATTGGGCGAAAACCGATAACATCGACGGTCAAACCCATACACAGACTCAACAAGCCAACAAGGACACTGCAGATGGCATGCCATGAAAGCCACCCGGCGAATCATCTTGCAGGCTACTCCCAAAAGAAAAAGAAGCGGAGAGGAAGGCACATACTAATGGCTAACAAACAATGAAGGCACCAACCCAACCTTGTTGCCAATGTCATCAACACCTTGGTTCCCATCTTCAGCTAGCTAGTGTCGAACCATGAATGCCGGCGTCAAAGGAGAAAGGTCCTTGCAAGGAGGCTGGGCTCAACCCATGCTCATCATTGAACGCCTCCGACAGCTCCAAAAAATTGGTCACACGTGCCAACCACAGGGGGAACGAGTCCTCCAGCTTGCGTAGTGGGTGGAGTGTTAACTCCACTAAGTTTTAAAGCTCATCACCAAACGAGTCAAGCATAGCATCACCGGACTTTACCACACCATCATGATCAACACAACCTTCACTTGAAGCTTCAAAAATCCTTTCAAACTCAGGAGCTTGGACACACATTGTGGGAGAAACAACCGAAGCCCGAGAGCACGCCTCTGAGGAAGGGCGAGGCAGAGCTGGGAGGGGGGGGGGGTCACGTGCACAATAACAAACATCTCCAACGGAGGAGCGACGCAGAGAACAATCCTTCTCACGGTGCCTTGAGCGAAGACTATTGAGGCATCTAAACGGGTCACAGCAGGAGCCCAGGAATGGAAGCATCGACCATGAGTTCTCCTCTTGAATGTGTCAGCTTGCACATACCTCGCATCATGGAATATCAAGGACATGGAAAACTTGCCGAAGGCACATGACAACAAGGACGAGCCCTTCATCCCATGTATATCCAGGGACCCTCCCTTGGCTATGCGACCACAGCCTTCACCAGACCAAAAGGATAGCAGCAAGCGGACGATGCACCGTCAGCACCAGAAGAGGAGCCTTCGACAATAGTTGCCGTCTTTGGTGGCGCCAGGTCCCCTTTGCTAGAATCGCCGTTGCCATGATCCGAGCCAGAAACTTGGCCATCTGGGTCGGCCAGAGATGACCATAGCCCCGCATGAGCAACTTCGACCTCATCAGGGCACAAGGAACATGGTGATGACAAATAACAACAACAACAATGAAAATAATGATGATGATGATGATAATAATAGTAGTAGTGGTGGTGGTGGTGGTAGTGGTAGTAATTTTAACATCCTAGCGTTTATATAGCAAATAACTTGGTTGTACCTATGCTAGATTAGTCAATTAGATGAGCAACATAGATAGTCGAGATCTAAATTGGATTATACATGAGACTGTCCTATTTAGATTTACTATTTTATTAGAGGTAATAATTCGTGTTTGTATTGTGAGCTAAGAGAATTATAAGATACAAAGATAAGGAGACCGAGTAACTTTTCATTTTCTTCAAATAGGTAGCTTAATTCTAGTTCGGCCGCCGAACTAGATAATGGAAGTTATCTAATCCATCCGGCGTTGTTTCACTTTTAGTATCTGCAGCCTCGAGAGAATCTATTCAAACTAACTTTCAGTTGACGAAAGCAACACTGGTGTTACTACCATAATTCTACTTTACATGCATTGAAGAAGGCTAGATGATTGTAGTATTTGAATTAATGCAAATGTGGTTAAAGCCACTTATGGGAAATGAAGTGAGTTGTCTCAAATGCTAGGCAGTAGCGATGTCTCGTTTAATCATGGATTATTGAATGTGGCGCAATCCAAGAAGGAACGGGTAGAAATCATTCGTCTTCACAAATAAATCAATTTGTGTCAACCTAAAAGTAATTTCTAGAAATGGCAGACATAGATACCGATGTTGATAGCCTTGCCACGAATAAAGAACACATATAATACAAGCAATACACATGATGATGATGATGATGATGATGATGATAATAATTGTAATAACAAATAATAATAATAATAATAATAATAATAATAATAATTTATAAAGAGGGAATCACTAGCTTTAAAATTTATATATACATATTGTCGTTAGAATCATTGTAAAATCAATAGACAATTAAGATGTTCCTAGCATATATAGGAGGGGCACGGGGTGCTACTGTTACTTAAAAGGCACATGAGTACCATGTGTTAGTCTATGATTCCTTGGCTATTAGTTCACCCTCCTAGGCATATGCACCACCGTAGGTCTTTTGATATGATCATGCAAGCAGATATGATCATATAAGCAGTGTAGCATGCATGGCGGAAAATAGCTCAAGAAATGATGGTCTTTTACCCGCAAAAACTAAACCATGGTCTTTAAGTAAGGAAATCAAATGACATACCACATGGTCGAGGTGATTAATTAATGGCACTTGATTGAGCCAAGGAATTACTTACTCTGGGTAACTTTTCTAAGCTTGTTAAAGATCTTGATCATAAAGGTAGCTGATGATTGCACCCATACTTTAGGTAGATGATGATTGCACCCATAATTTTTTTGCAGAAAGGCCAATGTCCATGTATTAAGTATCACAAATCCTAACAAAATTGAGAAAAAAAATACAACCAACTCCTTGGGGAGCAGGGGGCGATGTTTTCTTCTTACTGCATCCACCGGCAATGCAATGTGAGCAAAGCTCGCTGTGGTGATTGGGCCTCCATCTTCTTGAGACCCATGAGCTTGTAGAAGCACCGTTCAGGAAGTGGTCGATGTAAACCAAAATATGTCGGCGATCACAATCTACATTGGATTCACCACCCCGGAGAAGAAAACATTGGAGAGTTCTGGGTAAGACCTCGGGTCCAGCCAGAATGAGCCGGGGAAGACAACTCTCACACGCTCCCCAACGAGACCAAGTTTTCAATCTTGGTCGGCCAAAACTGGACTAGTGGACTAAGACAGACAATTGCGACACCCAGTCCTCAAGACAATGCCATCAAGACAAACCTAGAGAAGAAAAACCAAAACTTGGAAACTCGTATCTAGGGACACAACACCCTCCAAACGCCTCCCAACAATGCCAAGAAGCACCATCAAAATGAGGATAAGGTGTGGAGGACTTATTCCCCGCCGACGCAGCACCATCGCCTTACCACTGACGACTAGGGATCGAGACCTAAACTAAAAATCTCACCCTACCACCACTGGTACGAGACAACGAGATGCCTGACCTCGTCGTCTAAGAAGTCTATGGAGGGAGAGGGGGGCTTTGATCTCACGGGGGAGAAGGTAGATCGATGCCACCACCCTAGTTCCAATGGTTTTGTAGGAGAGAGGAGGAGGAAACACATGTTGTTGTTCTTGCATGATGATTGCACCCATATAACCCTGCACACATGGAATAACTTGTGACATTTTTCTGGTAAAGGGAATAAACAAGTTAAAACACTAAACAATGAAAGTATGGTATATTTTCCATTTTGCACGTAAATGCTTTTTAGGGATAAGCTTCCATTTTGCAGAAAAAAAAGAGATGAGCTTCCATGACCAGATAGCATGCTACTCCCTCCGATCCATAATAAGTGTTGTGGTTTTAGTTCAAATTTGTGTGGTACTACTTAGTAATGGCAAAGTGTGTCACCGTCGCGCTCCTGCTACTGGTGGTGCTCGTGTCCTGCGAAGGGAGGGAGCTGAAAGAGAAGAACGGCGCACTCGCAGCTACACGCGGTGCCGGTGCAGGTGGCGGCATCGACGAGTCGAAGATTTTGGGGTTGCCTGAGTTGCCGCTTACCACAACCATTACGGGCCCGGTGGTGGTGCTTCCTGCACTTCCTGGGATCCCTGCTCATCCATGATCATCTCTAGTTCATGCGATGGTTGACAAGCCGAAGCTAAACTTGTGCCTTTAGCCTTCTAGCTAGCACCGCCGGGAAGAAAAATGCCGGCGCTGTATGCATTTCTTTTCTGTTCATGTTCTGGCATTTTACGTTCCTTGATGTGCTACATGTATCATCAACATAATAAATACTACTATTTCACTCTTATAACAAAATTCCCAAATCAAGAGTTGTTCGGTTATAGAAATAGGTCCATGCATAGTTGTGGAATTCATTTCTACTTCAACATTATGCTGGTATATATAGTAGAGTGCTGTCAAGGTAATCAAACAAGTTCCTATGTAATACGTGTTTTTACAACCTTACAAATGCTGGAGTATCCAAGTATACATCATGTGACAAGCGATTTTGATAGATTTGGTCCTCCACGGTATAATAACTCTACTTCGGTACCCCCTCACCCCGCCCCCCACAAACGTTTTATGGATCTTAAACCACACTTTATAAAGCTAATTTGTCTTTGTTTACTTTGACGTCCACGTCTCATTATATCTCGATAGTAATTTGGAGATGCCATTGCCACCTACAACAAGTTGCAGCAGGATTGAATCCAATGAGTGATTAAGTGCCGACGGTTGTGCATGATCAATTGAACATAGACTGAAGTGTCAAGGCATGTCTATTAGAAGGGAGAGAGGGAGATTGATGAAATAGTTTGTTGTATTGCTTGAGCCTCATGGACATATATATAGGAGTACATGATCTACTTGGAGTACAAGACAAGCCAGAATACTTCCTAGTCTCTGCTATGTTTCCAATACAATCACGTTACTCAACATCCCCCCGCAGTCACAACGGTAGCGACGCACACGGTGAGACTGAAGAAGAATCCGAAGGCAAGCTGACGGACACCCCCTCACAGTTGTAACAGTTGACGCATCGCGAAAGTCGTGGCTGGAGTGGAAACCGACGAGGTTGCTCAAGCAAGGTGGTAGCCCGTTGTGTCGTTGTCGAGATAGCCGAGAGCGTGGGTGGTGCAGCCGTGGTCGAGGTAGCCGTGCGAAGAGTGTCGTGGTCGATGTCGAGTCAGGGTGGCCGGTGTCAGGAAGTCGCCTTGGAGCCGCGAGCGCAAGGGGGCGCCGAGTTAGCATGGGCGCAGTGGTGTCGAAGTAGTGGTGCGCCGGGAAGAAGATGTTTTTGACGACGCGTCGCGACGGGTTTGCCAAGCCCGAGGACACATCATGGACGAAGGCACGCACCGGTGTTGCCAGCACCGCGCATGTGTAGACGAACGAAGACGAAGTTGACGAAGCGCCGCACCAGGCTTGCCAGGCCCGGGGACACGTCGTGGACGAAGGCACGCATCGGTGTTGCCAGCACCGGGCATGCGTAGACGAGGGATCTGCACGAGCTGTACACCATGTCGAAGAAGTCAGAGGTGCTATCAGAGAAGAACTCGACGACGGTTGAGGCGCCAATCAGCGCGGGGCCGATGTCGTCCGAGGTGGTCGGATTAGATGAAGTGGTCAGGGTAGATGACGATGACGCTGGCGACGGGCTGGTGCTATAAAAAGACCAAGGAGGTGGACAGGGGCGTCAGCGGCTACGAGGGTAGCGGCGGCGGCCGAAGAAGAGCGGCGGCGACGGCCTGACGGCAGCGGCGGCGGCTAGGTTAGGAGTGCGGCGGCAGTGCTCGAGGTAGGCGAAGAACCCTGACAGCGTGACGAAGACCGGCGTGGACGGTGGCGTTCCCGCGCCAAGGGAGACGGCGCGATGCATACCACAGGAGGTCGACGTGCGGTGACGGCGGAGTGGACCGTGGGCCGCGGCGCTACGGCCCGAAGGGGCGACGCAGCGGCGGCGGGCAGGTCGGGGCGACGACAGGAAGACCTCGGGGCGGCGGCAGGGACCGTGGGCCGCGGCACTTCGGCCCGAAGGGGCGGTGCCGATGGAGCGTGGGTCGGTGCAACCGCAAGGACGGCCTCGGGGTGGCGGCTAGGACCGCGTACCGCGGCACTACGGCCCGTAGGGGCGACGCAGCGGCGACGCACGAGTTGATGCAGCTGCGAGGAGAACCACGGGGCGACGGCGCTGCGGCAGCCCGTTGCTCGATCGGCGGAGGGGCGCACTGGACTCGGGGACAATCTTCACGGGACCTGCGGAGGCGCGCGCAACTGACGGGCCAAGCGGGTTGCGCGGCGTTGATGGGGCAGATCGGGGCGGCGAGCGGGTGATCAAGCCAATCACGCTCGATGGAGGCATGGTGACGGCGGAGTCCGTGAGGAGGCCAGCGACGACGGATGGCGTGGGACGTCGTGCGGACGAGCGTGTCAGCACCGGCACCCGAGCTGCCAAAGCAGCGCCGGCGCCCGGGCAGCGAGGCCCGAGCGACCGACGGAGCAGCGGCGCCCGAGTTGAGCCATTCGACGAGCTTGACGCAGCCGTCCCGAAGCAGCTGAGGACGAGGTCGGCGAGGTAGACCGCCGGACCGCCGTGCAGACGCGGCGGAGGTGGGTGACGTGGATCGATGGGCGGGCCGGCGCGCGAACGGTGGCTATGATTGGCCTTCGCATGGCGCGAGGCCGCCGGGTCGGGGCGATGCAGGTGTCCCGGTCGGAGCAAGGCGATGACGGCCGGCGGAGATTGACGGTGGGGCCAGTGCGCGGACGATGACTGTGATGGGCTGCCGCATCGCGCGAGGCCGCCCGGTCTGGGCGACTGGCGGCCAGACGCGCGGACGACGGCCATGAGAGGCCGCCTGTCGCTCGAGGCTGCCAGGTCGGTGAAGAGGCCGATCGGTCACGCTGGTGTCGGAGTAGAGGCGCATGGAGTCGACGACGACGGCGGGTGACGCAAACCTGATCACATAGATTGAAAAACCAAAAAGTAGATGCTGACCAAAGCGATCGGCGAGAGAGAGAAAAGCCCGAATCACAGGATCGGGGAAAAAGACTCTCTACGGCAGCCGGTCGACACGACCGGCGGATGAACCCTAGGTATGGACGGCGCGGCCCCCGGCGGCAGTCATGAAGGCCGACCGCCCCGGGAGCGGCGCGCGGAGCGGAAGCGACGGGAGGTTAGGGTTTAGAATCCGGAAACTGGTACCATGTTAGAAGGGAGAGAGGGAGATTGATGAAATAATTCGTTGTATTGCTTGAGCCTCATGGGCATATATATAGGAGTACATGATCTACTTGGAGTACAAGACAAGCCAGAATACTTCTTAATCTATCCTATGTTTCCAGCACAATCACGTTACTCAACAATGTCGACCTATTTCCAGAGATCCATCTAACGGGATTGAAGCAGCGATCCTGACTATTTTGAGTTGATGAAATGTACATCATTAATGACCACACGCACGACCAGTGGCGGAACTAGAAAAAATGGCCAAGTGCTCTTAAAACTGATTGGGGAGAGCCAAACCATTAATTTAATAGTAAATCGTCACTAATTCTGGCACTGTTCATCGGCAAATATGCAGCAAATCCATGATGTTAGGGTGGCTGTGTTGAAGTACAATGTCCCGCCCTCTCCCATAGTTCGGAATTTTGGATGAGTTAGTTGGAGCGTGAATTCAGTATGGTATCAGAGCACGACTGCGCCAATGACTCAACACACTAGTTACCCTGTATATCTTTTCTCTTTAAGATAAATAAACATTCTACTAGCTTAGATCACTTAAATATTTTTTTTGTCTTTTTACTTGGATTGCCCACACAAGTTTCCTGGAAAACTCCCCATGCAGTCGAGGGGGGCGGGGTTGGGGGGGGGGGGGGGGTTTCCTTTACTTGAAGCCATGAAGCTCACTACTCAACTCATGAGGGCTACCAGGAAGCCAACATGCACCATAAAAAGAAAGAAAATAGTTGGACCATAGTGCCTTGAGAAAGCATCATGGGACTATGCACCTAACTCGATGACCCATTTTCGTTTATATTGTGCTTGGGATGCAAGGTAGATGCCATGAGTATGAAGGGTCATAAAAACTTTATGGCCCTTACTTGAACGGTAGGGGGATCTCCATTCACAAATCGTGGGACTTTGAAGTGCCTCAATCCAGGATCCAACGTGGTCCATAATGGTGCCGGGAAGGCTCAATTTCTCGTTAACACCTAATTCAAGGTTACACTAGATATACAACAACTGATTTTGAGAATGACTGAGCGAGTCTATACAAGTCGAGCAATCTGCTCAATCTAACACCAAACGGGTTTAAACCGAAGTTCACAAAGCTACTAATAAAACATGACGAAGAGAAGACCCATGCGGATTCACCCGAGCAACATATTCATGTTAAGGAGTATTAGTATTGGTCTAGGAGTCCTTATCAGACTATGTCTCTTGCCTTATACCCCAAGTCATGTGCAATATATATATGCCCCTTGGGATATGCAATAGAGATAAGTTGCATCCATAACAGTTCTTAGTAAACCAAATGGTTTAGAACAAATGTCTTCCCCAGCTATACATCAAACATAATGAGGAGTACTAAGATAAAAATCCATGCAGATTCCCTCGGCCCAGGAAACATATGGGTTCGAGCCAACTAGTACACAAAGGCTATCAAAGCTATGTAACAAGTAAAAAGATAGGTCATCGTCAAGACAAAAGCCCTACGAATCCATTGAAGCAACTCATAATTAAGTACCAGACAAATTTTCCAAACTAATAATTTTCAGAAGGGCTACGGCTACACAACAGAAATAGGAAAAGATCCATGTTGGGTTTCCGCGCAGCCTCAAGATAATGAGATGCAAGATGTCTCGCATGGGAACGAACGAACGACAACTTATCTCCTAGTGCTGAAGAGGCCACCAAGGTGTTCCCTCCGTGGGTGACGGGCACGTCACGTCCAAGGTATGCTCAGTGCCGCAAATAGCATCAAGATTGTGCCCTAAGCGGTCGTCGTATACGCGGTTCACACATTGTAGGATGGACATCGTCTCCAAGGCTACACGCCTTGTGGGGAGCATCCTGCTCAGGTGGCGTCGCAGAGAGCCAGGAAAGTGCTTCAAGGGATAGTTCTAGACATACTCCCGATGGATAAATTTCTGGGATATTCAGGAGAAATATTCCTTTAAGATTCCTTATAAATACCACAGTACTCGTCGTTGTATGTTGTAGTCCGGAGGGCAACTTTGTAATCTCTTGCCCTACATATATTGTCCTATAAAAATAGGAGACCACCCTACATTCTAAAGGTTCAAATTCTGAAATATATGAGATATTTCTCCCTTTGCTGCTATGCTTGTAAATCCCCTCCTGTGGGCAGAGAGCTTCGTGTTGAACCATTGATGTCTGCCTACTCAAGTCTCTACCTCAACTTTCCCACGCACATGTGTTGGTCTTTATAGCTTTATATGGATGCCTCAAGTTTTTTTTTTTTGCAAGAAAAACTTTCGATCTATTTATCAACTGTCAACACATCCCGTGCAGGATATCTGTGATGGCCTCTTCAACTTCAATTGAGCCTCGGCCGGGACATCAATGCCATGAGCCTCCAATTTTTTAGAGCGAGTTGAAGGAGTAGGTCTTATTAGCGGAGAAGAAGCAGTAAATTGGCGCTTATCGGGACCGATGTTACGAGCTTCTGGAATACAATGGGATCTTCGTAAAGTAGATCCTTATGAGTCTTACAACCAATTTGATTGGAAAGTCCAATGGCAAAAAGAAGGGGATTCGTTCCCACTGCTTCTCCTTGAATGGTTAGGTCTGAATCCCGCAACGGAGCTTCCAAAAAGTTTCTTAGCGAGTTAATTTTCTCAGTTTTATATGGGTGAAATCTGCAACATCTTCCTCCCAGGGCGCCACCATCTCGCCACTCTCATTTATAGTGGGGAGATCCTTTAGGATCCGCGTGGTGCTGGCATTGGGAGCCACATTGTTGGCGAGCGACATCACGGCGGCGGTGGGCACAGTGGTGGTTGAAGCCCTACACTTTACCGGAAGCACAACCCTCTTGGGGATGACGAAAATCTCCTCCACCGAACCCTCCAATGACATGCCCCCAGAGCGAAAAGGGATCCCAGCTGATTAGGGCCTTCGAATTCAGGGTCTGCTCCTTTCTAAGCGACTCATGAAGATTAGCAACATTTTTTATAAATGGGAATATAGAATGCCACTAATAAGAAACTTCTCAATGTTCACTGACGAGATAGCTGATACCATGCAATTATTTGTTAAGAAACTTCTAAGCCAAGGATGTGATAGCGGTACTTATAGCTAAGTCATCTTCGATGATATTGACGGCTTGTTGCAGCCAAGGCGGCGCAGTGTAGGCTCGTGGTGTATTGTCTGGGGCCCATGGTCATGCTAAGATTTACCATCGACAAACACTTGCATCGGAAGCATGGGATCGCCGGAGCGTCTCAATGAGATTTTGGCGGTACCATCTCTCTTGAACATCGACGGAGGTTCTGGTTCCGCGGACGGTCTTTGGCAAGCCGCTTTCATAGTGCGTGCGCGTTTAGTCTGCATGGCTGTGTCCACGTTCAGATCACGTGCGCTTGCACCATCTTCTTTTGGATCAACACCTGCTCGGTGTGGATTATCATTGTTTTTTTTCACTTTTTTTTTGTTTCCTACCCGCCTTGGCATAGCTTCGGTCGTATGACTTTGCTAGTTGTCGGTGTGATTTTTGTGTGTGTCCGTTTGTGTTGGCTATGTGCATCTCAGCTATGCAGAGGCCGGGTGTGTGCTCTTCGTGTTTGTATCCCCTTGATGCTCCATATTGAGCTAATAAAATCCACCCTTTGTGGAAAAAAAGAAACTTCTAAGCCCTGATTATTTTTGCACGTGAACATGTTATTAGGGTTAAGGTTCAATGACCAGATAGCTGATAGCTAGCATGCTATTATTTCTTACGAAACTTCTTAGTTTTCACTGCACAAAATCTCTGAATGACTAAGTAAGCACATTTTCTTGTAAATATTACCTTGCTTTGGCTGTTGATGGCAGCTGCACTTATCGGCAGTTGTAACCGGCCGTATCTTAAATATTACCTTGCTTTGGCTGTTGATGGCATCCGAGCGTACCTGCCAGGGAAGACCAAATACGGCCGGGAACGAAACGAACCTGTCAGTCAAAGCTTATCTACAGCAAGGCAGCAACGTTCCACATGCAGATCACAAAGATCCTAAACCAGGGCCGCAAATTTGCAGGGGGAAACAGCTAGGCCCGCCCCTGATCGATCTTGATTGGGAAAAGATCTGCTAATGAAACGAAACCAATAATGGGCTCTAATTCTATTTCGACAGCGGCGCCTTGACCAGCTGGCCTTCTCGACGGCGATGGGGACCAGTCGGCACGGATTCACGGACAATATAGATCCATCCGCCCCATTCCAATCCACCGATCGACGCGCACATGCATTCCGCCATACACATGCATTCCTCTCTCTCCCTTGCCCGTGCCTGTCGCCTGTCGCACCTCTACCCTCCCCCATTCTATCCTAATCTCCTGCGCCAACGACGCACGGCCACCCCGCCACCCCCGCCACCCCGTGCAACGCGCCTATAAGAAGCAGAGTAGACGATGCTAATCCCAAGTTCACTCAAACACAGCCACGCAACACTATCACTCAAACACAGCCGCACAAGCTAGACTTACCTCCTCAGTAGTATACCGGAGCCTCCCAGCTAGCAATATGGCAAAGTGCATCGCCGTCGCGCTCCTGCTACTGGTGGCGCTCGCGTACTGCGACGGGAGGGAGCTGAACCAGAAGGACCAGGCACTGGCAACGGCACGCGGTGCCGGTGCCGCCGGTGGCGGCGTTGGCGAGGAGAAGATTTTGGGGTTGCCTGACCTGCCGCCTGTGGGAACCGTTACCGGTACCAGCACCACTAACGGCCCGCTGGTGGCGCTTCCTGCCATTCCCGGGATCCCTGCTCACCCATGATCACCTCTAGTTCATGTTCTGGCTTACAAGATGAAGCTCACCTCGTGACTTTAGACTTCAAGGCTGTAGCTTAACATCGCCCGGAAGGCAAACACCGGCGTTTCGCTGATGTCCATGTTCCTTTTAATGGGCGTCTGTATCAACTATCCTCGTCTGTAATTCTTTTCGGTCCGCTTTCCTGTATTTTTCGATCCTTGATGTGCTACATGTATAAATGCTACTTTCTTCGCAGTGTTCGCCTTCTCAGATATACTCACTATCTATCTTTTGGTGAGATTTTTGAATTAAGCCCTATAAACCGAAAATGAGGTAGTACATGTCGGCAGGTTGCATCATCTTCGTACAACTTCGTCACTCTTAACTAATCACAAACTCCCAAGTCCAGAGCATGTTCACTTACAAGAAGTTGATGTCAGCCCGCACGTTGTGCGAAAAATGTTTTGTAATACACTTAAATGCGATTTGACTGTAAGGGACATGAATATTTCAAGTAGGAATATGATAATTAAAACTGAAAATACATATGATTTATTGTATTTTATTTATTGTAAGTTGTAAATACCTAGCAAAATAGAATGAAAATTCTCATGCATGCTGGCATGTCGAGACGTTTTTTTTCCTATGCATGGTTGTATGTTGTCGTGAAACTTTTCCTTATGCATACTGCTGTGAAAATAATATGATCTAAAGCCCACTTAGAATGCACTAATGCACGTTGCAAGGTAGAGGATTCTCATGCATGCATCAGATGGATGCTAATGGACTGAGCTAGCAAATCTAACAGCTACAACAATTTTGATGGTGTGGAAGCACGCATGCTGAGATAACAAGAATACCCCACGCGTTGCTGCGGGAATCGACTGCTATATATTTCAACGATTTGATTGTATGAAACATGCATAGTTGTATAGATAATATTTGAATTGAAACAAAACTAAATATTATATTTTATTATTGCGAAGTCAATTTTTTTAAATATAAGTGACATAATATAATGAAAAACTTTTTTTCCATGCATGTTGAGTGGACCTTTGATGAGGTGATATATGTGGTGAGATGAGATGTGTGCATGAGATCAATTAATTGAAAATATTTTACTCATGTATGTTGTGTTGGGCCTTTAATGAGGTAGAATGTGTGCATGTTAAGATAATATAAGTAGTGGAGATCAAAAATGCCAAATGGAGGTCGAGCTCCATGAAGGCCTTAATTTGGAAAATTGAAAATTCAAACTTTTAAGTTTCAAAAGATTCTAAATAAATACACATATACCTGGAGACGTAATATAAATGTGTGTTAATTTTTAGGTCAAAATACATTAAAATTAGAGCTACACAAAAAGAGAAATCTGTGGCTTTTTAGCATCTAGACTATTCATCTTCAAAGTCCCTGATTTTTTTGTGCAGCTCGCAACTCAAGGTATTTCACTCTGAAATTTACAGATATACACATTACATCCTTGTATAGATGTGTTTTTTATAGAATTTTTTGAAACCAAAAAGTTTGAAGTTTGAATTTTATTTTAAATAAAGGTGCCCACGGAGCCCGGTCTCCAAAATGCCCTCCTCTAGTAGAGATGTACTATTTTGGTATATAGGATAAGTCCAGAGCTTTGGACTATATTTGTACTTGAATGTTATGCCACAGATAGCAGGGCATTGTCAAGGGAATCAAACCAGCAATAATATCTCAACTTTAAAAAACAAGCAGCACATACGTAGTGTATTGCACAAATCCAAAATTAAGGGTAACTACATGAGACCATGATAAACTGTTTCTATGTGACTTACAATGTTTTTTGCAACTTCTGTTCATCAATGGCGTACTTTGAGCAGGGTTTTTACGGTAACAATTTTCGGAAAACCGAGATTTCATTGATAATGATAGTGTGCAACATACTTGTGGCACTGCTGTTTAGGTCATATTGATGTAAAGCGCATGAAGAAACTCCATACAGATGGACTTTTGGAATCACTTGATTATGAATCATTTGATATTTGTGAACCATGCCTCATGGGCAAGATGACTAAAACTCTGTTCTCCGGAATAATGGAGCGAGCTAATGACCTATTGGAAATAATACATACAGGTGTATGCGGTCCGATGAGTATTAAAGCACGCGGCGGGTATCGTTATTGTCTGACCTTCACAGATGATTTGAGTAGGTATGGGTATATCTAATTGATGAAACACAAGTCTGAAACATTTGAAAAGTTTAAAGAATTTCAGAGTGAAGTGGAGAATCATCGTAACAAGAAAATAAAGTTTCTATGATCTGATCATGGAGGCGAATATTTGAGTTACGAGTTTGGCCTTCATTTAAAACAATGTGGAATTGTTTCACAACTCACGCCACCCGGAACACCACATCGTAATGGTGTATCCAAACTTCGTAACCGTACTTTATTGGATATGATGCGTTCTATGATGTCTCTTACCAATTTACCACTATCCTTTTGGGGTTATGCATTAGAGACAACCACATTCACGTTAAATAGGACACCATCTAACTCCGTTGAGATGACACCGTATGAACTATGGTTTGGCAAGAAACCTAAGCTGTTTTTTCTTAAAGTTTAGGGTTGCGACACTTGTCAAAATGCTTCAGCCTGATAAGCTCGAATCCAAATTGGAGAAGTGTGTCTTCATAGGATACCCTAAGGAAACTATTGGGTACACCTTGTACCATAGATCCGAAGGCAAGATCTTTGTTGTCAAGAATGGAACATTTCTAGATAAGGAGTTTCTCTCGAAAGAAGTGAGTGGGAGGAAAGTAGAACTTGATGAGGTAATTATACCTTCTCTCAATTTGAAAAGTAGCACATTAGAGAAATCCGTTTCTGTGATGCCTACACCAACTAGCGAGGAAGCTAAAGATGATGATCATGAAACTTCAAATAAAGTTACTACTTGACCTCGTAGGTTGAACAGAGCATGTTCCGCACCAGAGTGGTACGTTAATCTTGTCTGGAAGTCATGTTACTAGACCATGGCGAACCTACAAACTATGAAGAAGTTATAATGAGTCCAGATTCCAATAGATAACTTGAGGCGATGAAATTTGAGATAGGATCCATGTATGAGAACAAAGTGTGAACTTTGGTGGTCTTGCCCGATGATCGACAAGCCATTGAGAGTAAATGGATCTTCAAGAAGAAGACATACGCTGATGGTAATGTCACCATTTACAAAGCTCGACTTGTCGCGAAAGGTTTTCGACAAGTTCAAGGGGTTGATCACGATGATACCTTCTCACCCGTAGCGATGCTTAAGACAGTCCGAATCATGTTAGCAACTGCCGTATTTTATAATTATGAAATTTGACAAATGGACATCAAAACTGCATTCCTCAATGGATTTCTTAAAGAAGAGTTGTACATGATGCAACCAGAAGATTTTGTCGATCCTAAAGGTGCTAATGAAGTGTCCAAACTCTAGGGATCCATCTATGGACTGGTGCTAGCATCTCAGAGTTGGAATATACACTTTGATGAGGTGATCAAAGCATATGGTTTTATACAGACTTACGGTGAAGCCTGTATTACAAGAAAGTGAGTGGGAGCTCTGTAACATTTCTGATATTATAGGTGGATGACATATTGTTGATTGGAAATGATATTGAATTTCTGGATAGCATAAAAGGATATCTGGATAAGATTTTTTCAATGAAAGACCTCGGTGTAGCTGCTTATATATTGGGCATCAAGATCTATAGGGATAGATCAAGACGCTTAATAGGAATTTCACAAAGCACATACCTTGACAAAGTTTTGAAGAAGTTCAAAATGGATCAGTCAAAGAAAGGGTCCTTGCCTGTGTAACAAGGTGTGAAGATGAGTTAGACTCAAAACCCAACCACGGCAGAATATATAGAGAGAATGAAAGTCATTCCCTATGCCTTATTCATAGGTTCTATAAAGTATGCCATGCTGTGTACCAGACCTATTGTGTGCCTTGCCATGGGTTTGGCAAGGAGGTACAAGAGTGATCCAGGAGTGAATCACTCGAAAGCGGTCAAAATTATCCTTAGAGGACTAAGGAAATATTTCTCGGTTATGGAGGTGATAAATAGTTTATCGTAAAGAGTTACGTCGATGCAAGCTTTGACACCGATTCGGATGACTATGAATCTCAATCTGGATAGGTATTGAAAGTGGGAGTAATTAGCTAGAGTAGCTCCATGCAGAGCATTGTAGACATAGAAACTTGCAAAATACGTACGGATCTGAATGTGGCAGACCCATTGACTAAATCTCTCTCACAAGCAAAACAATATCATACCTTAGTACTCTTTGGGTGTTAATCACATGGCGATGTGAACTATATTATTTACTCTAGTAAACTCTCTGGGTGTTAGTCACATGACGATGTGAACTATGGGTGTTAATCATAATGCGATGTGAACTAGATTATTGACTATAGTGCAAGTGAGAGACTGAAGAAAATATGCCCTAGAGGCAATAATAAAGTTGTTATTTTATATTTTCTTATTCAAGATAAAGGTTTATTATTCATGCTAGAATTCTATTGATCGGAAACCTAAAGACATGTGTGAATACATAAACAAATACTGTGTCCCTAGTAAGCCTTTACTAGACTAGCTCGTTGATCAAAGATGGTTAAGGTTTCCTAACCATAGAAATATGTTGTCATTTGAAAGCAGGATTACATCATTAGGAGAATGATGTGATGGACAAGACCCATCCGTTAACTTAGCATAATAATCATTCAATTTTATTGCTATTGCTCTCTTCATGTCAAATACATATTCCTTCTATTATGAGATTATGCAACTCCTGGATACCGGAAGAATGCCTTTTGTGCTATCAAACGTCACAACGTAACTGGGTGATCATAAAAATGCCCTACAGGTCTCTCTGAAGGTGTTTGTTGAGTTGTCATAGATCGAGATTAGGATTTATCACTCCGAGTATCGGAGATGTATCTCTGGGCCCTCTCGATAATACATATCATAAGCTTGCAAGGAAATGACTAAGGAGTTAGTCACGAGGTGACGTATTACGGACCAAGTAAAGAGACTTGCCGGTAATGAGATTGAATTAGGTATGAAGATATCGCTGATCGAATCTCGGGCAAGTAACATACCGATGGACAAAGGTAATTACGTATGTTGTCATAACGGTTCAACTGATAAAGATCTTCGTAGAATATGTAGGAGCCAATATGGGCATCCAGGTTCCGCTATTGGTTATTGACAGGATAGATGCCTCAGTCAAGTCTACATAGTTCTCGAACCCGCAGGGTCCGCACGCCTAACGTTTGTTGACGATATAGTGTTATATTAGTTATATGTTTTGGTGACCGAATGTTGTTCGGAGTCCCGGATGAGATCATGGACATGACGAGGAGTCTCAAAATGACCGAGAGGTAAAGATTCATATATAGAACGATGATATTTGGACGTCCGAAGTGTTTCGGCACGTACCAAAAAGGAATCAGGTCACCGGAAGGGGTTCCAGGCACCCCCCCGGCAAGTTATGGGCCTTATGGGGCAAATGAGGGGACATACCAGCCCACAAGGGGGCTGGTGCGCCCCTCCCTTGTTTGGTCAGGCCTAGGGAAGGAAAAGGGGGAGGGCTAGTGATGTCTACTACACGACCTTCTTCTTGTAGACGTTGTTGGGCCTCCAAGTGCAGAGGTTTGTAGGACAGTAGCAAATTTCCCTCAAGTGGATGACCTAATGTTTATCAATCCGTAGGAGGCGTAGGATGAAGATGGTCTCTCTCAAGCAACCCTGCAACCAAATAACAAAGAGTCTCTTGTGTCCCCAACACACCCAATACAATGGTAAATTGTATAGGTGCACTAGTTCGGCAAAGAGATGGTGATACAAGTGCAATATGGATGGTAGATAAAGGTATTTGTAATCTAAAAATATAAAAACAGAAAGGTAACTAATGATAAAAGTGAGCGTAAACGGTATTGCAATGATAGGAAATAAGGCCTAGGGTTCATACTTTCACTAGTGTAAGTCCTCTCAACAATACTAACATAATTGGATCATAAAATTATCCCTCAACATGCAACAAATAGTCACTCCAAAGTCACTAATAGCGGAGAACGAACGAAGAGATTATGGTAGGGTACGAAACCACCTCAAAGTTATTCTTTCCAATCAATCCGTTGGGCTATTCCTATAAGTGTCACAAACAGCCCTAGAGTTCGTACTAGAATAACACCTTAAGATACAAATCAACCAAAACCCTAATGCCACCTAGATACTTCAATGTCACCTCAAGTATCCGTGGGCATGATTATACTATATGCATCACACAATCTCAATTCATCTATTCAACCAACACAAAGAACCTCAAAGAGTGCCACAAAGTTTCTACCGGAGAATCACGACGAAAACGTGTGCCAACCCCTATGCATAGGTTCCCAATGTCATGAAACCCGCAAGTTGCTCACCAAAACGTACATCAAGTGGCACGTGGTATCCCATTGTCACCACAAATATCCACGGCAAGACATACATCAAGTGTTCTCAAGTCTTTAAAGACTCAATCCGATAAGATTACTTCAAAGGGGAAACTCGATTCATTACAAGAGAGAAGAGGGGGGAAGAAACATCATAGGATCCAAATATAATAGCAAAGCTCGCGATACATCAAGATCGTATCATCTCAAGAACACAAGAGAGAGAGAGAGAGATCAAACACATAGCTACTGGTACATACCCTCAGTCCCGAGGGAGAACTACTCCCTCCTTGTCATGGAGAGCACCGGGATGATGAAGATGGCCACTGGAGAAGGATTGCCCCCTCCGGCAGGGTGCCGAAGCGAGTCTAGATTGAGTTTCGGTGGCTATGGAGGCTTCTGGCGGCGGAACTCCCGATCTATGTTGCTCCCGGATGTTTTTAGGGTATATGGAGATACATAGGCGGAAGAAGTACGTCAAGGGGGGCACGAGGGGCCCACAAGGCAGGGGGGCGTGCCCAGGGGGGGGGGGCGCCCTCCACCCTCGTGACCTCCCCGGAAACTTCTTGGAGTAGGGTCCAAGTCTCCTGGATCACGTTAGGTGAGAAGATCACGTTCCCGAAGGTTTCATTCCGTTTGGACTCCGTTTGATATTCTGTTTCCTCGAAATACTGAAATAAGCAAAAAACAACAATTCTGGAATGGGCCTCCGGTTAATTGGTTAGTCCCAAAAATAATATAAAAGTGGAAAATAAAGCCCAATATAGTCCAAAACAGTAGATAAAGTAGCATGGAGCAATCAAAAATTATAGATACGTTGGAGACGTATCAGGCATCCCCAAGCTTAATTCCTGCTCGTCCTCGAGTAGGTAAATGATAAAAAGAGAATTTTTGATGCGGAGTGATACTTTGGCATAATTTCAATGTAAATCTTCTTAATCATGGTATGAATATTCAGATCCGAAAGGTTCAAGACAAAAGTTCATATTGACATAAAAATGATAATACTTCAAGCATACTAATTAAACAATTATGTCATCTCAAAATAACATGGCCAAAGGAAGTTCATCCCTACAAAATCATATAGTTAGGCTATGCTTCATTTTCGTCACACAAAGATGTTCCCAACTTCTATACCCCCGATGACAAGCCAAGCAATTGTTTCATACTCAAATAATCTCAAACTTTTTCAACCTTCACGCAATACATGAGCGCGAGCCATGGACATAGCACTATGGGTGGTATAGAATATGATGATGGGGATTGTGTGGAGAAGACAAAAAAGGAGAAAGTCTCACATCAACGAGGCTAATCAATGAGCTATGGAGATGCCCATCAATTGATGTTAATGCAAGGAGTAGGGATTGCCATGCAACGGATGCACTAGAGCTAAGAATGCTCAACAAAAGAAAACTAGTGGGTGTGCATCCAACTTGCTTGCTCATGAAGACCTAGGGCATTTTGAGGAAGCCCATCATTGGAATATATAAGCCAAGTTCTATAATGAAAAATTCCCACTAGTATGAACAAGACAACTTATGAGACTCACTATATGAAAATCATGGTGCTACTTTCAAGCACAATTGTGGAAAAAGAGATAATAGCATTGCCCTTTTTATTTTCTCTTTTTTTGGGCCTTTTTTTTCTTTTTGGCCTTTCTCTCTCTTTTTTTTGATTGGGCAATGCTCTAATAATGATGATCATCACACTTCTATTGATTACAACATAATGATTACAACTCGATACTAGAACAAGATATGACTCTATATGAATGCCTCCGGCGGTGTACCGGGATGGTGCAATGAATCAAGAGTGACATGTATGAAAAATGATGCATGGTGGCTTTGCCACAAATACGATGTCAACTACAAGATCATGCAATGGCAATATGACAAAAGTAAAGCATGTCATGATGATGATGATGATGGTGGAAGTTGCATGGCAATATATCTCGGAATGGCTATGGAAATGCCATGATAGGTAGGTATGGTGGCTGTTTTGAGGAAGATATAGGGAGGTTTATGTGTGAAAGAGCGTATCATATCATGGGGTTTGGATGCACTGGCGAAGTTTGCACCAACTCTCAATGTGAGAAAGGGCAATGCACGGTACCGAAGAGGCTAGCAAATGGCGGAAAGGTAAAAGTGCGTATAATCCATGGACTCAACATTAGTCAAAAGAACTCATATACTTATTGCAAAAATTTAGAAGTCATCAAAAATCAAGTACTACGCACATGCTCCTATGGGGATAGATTGGTAGGAAAAGACCATCGCTTGTCCCCGACCGCCACTCATAAGGATGCACAAGCCAGGTACACTTCATGCTTCAAATTTGTTACACAACTTTAACCATACGTGCATGCTACGGGACTTGCTAACTTCAACACAAGTATTTCTCAAATTCACAACTACTCAACTAGCACGACTATGATATTATCACCTCCATATCTCAAAACAATCATCAAGCATCAAACTTATCTTAGTATTCAACCCACTAAAAAGAAAGTTTCACATATCTTGAATACCAAGTATATTAACATTAAGCAAATTACCATGCTATTAACGACTCTCAAAATAATCTAAGTGAAGCATGAGAGATCAAGTTTCTTTAAAACAAACCACCACCGTTCTCTAAAAGATCTAAGTGAAGCACTAGAGCAAAAATTATCATGCTCAAAAAGATATAAGTGAAGCACATAGAGTAAACTATCAAGCTCAAAAGATATAAGTGAAGCACACAGATTATTCTAACAAATTTCAATTTATACATGGCTCTCTCAAAAGGTGTGTACAGCAAGGAGGATTGTGGTAGACTAACAAGCAAAGACACAAATAATACAAGATGCTCCAAGCAAAATACATATCATGTGGTGAATAAAAATATAGCTCCAAGTAAATTACCGATGGAAGTGGACGAAAGAGGGGATGCCTTCCGGGGCATCCCCAAGCTTTGACTTTTTGGTGTCCTTGGATTATCTTGGGGGTGCCATGGGCATCCCCAAGCTTAGGCTCTTGCCACTCCTTGTTCCATAATCCATCAAAAGAATTCACCCAAAACTTGAAAACTTCACAACACAAAACTCAATAGAAATCTCGTGAGCTCCGTTAGAGAAAGAAAACAAAAGACTACTTTAAGGTACTGTAGTGAACTTGTTCTTTATTTGTATTGGTGTTAAACCTACTGTATTCCAACTTCTCTATGGTTTATAAACTATTTTACTAGCCATAGATTCATCAAAATAAGAAAACAACACACGCAAAACAGAATCTGTCAAAAACAGAACAGTCTGTAGTAATCTGTTACTAATGCAAACTTCTGGAACCCAAAAAATTCTACGAAAATTAGACGACCTGGGAAATTTGTTTATTGATCAGCAGCGATTGGAATCACTATTTTATCACGTTCTGGTGATTTTCGAAAATTCGGGCACTGAGCGCAAAGATTCTAGAAATTACAGCAAGATCAAATAACTATCTTCCAAGAAGATCTAATAGGTTTAACTTGGCACAAACGCTAATTAAAAGATAAAACCACATCTAAACAGAATCTAGATGGATCATTTATTCCTAAACAGAACCAAAAACAAAAAACATAGAATAAAATTGGGTTGCCTCCCAACAAGCGCTATCGTTTAACGCCCCTAGTTAGGCATTATGATTTCAATGATGCTCACATAAAAGATAAGAATTGAAACATAAAGAGAGCATCATGAAGAATATGACTAGCACATTTAAGTCTAACCCACTTCCTATGCATAGGGATTTTGTGAGCAAACAACTTATGGGAACAATAATCAACTTGCATAGGAAGGTAAAACAAGCATAACTTCAAAACTTTAAGCACATAGAGAGGAAGCTTGATATTATTGCAACTCCTACAAGCATATGTTCCTCCCTCATAATAATTTTCAGTAGCATCATGAATGAATTCAACAATATAAGCAACACCTAAAGCATTCTTTTCATGATCTACATGCGTAGAAATTTTATTACTCTCCACATAAGCAAAAATTTTATCATTTGGAATAGTGGGAGTATCATAAGAGACTTGAACACTAAAAATTGTTTCCACATTAAAAGAGCAATGTTCAGAAAAAGGGTAATCATAATCATGACAAGTTTTATAAATATAATCATCACTACTTTTTATAGCATAAGTTTCATCACAATAATCATCATAAGTAGCAACTTCGTTCTCATCATAATCAATTGAAACCTCTCCCAAGATAGTGGAATCACTAAATAAAGTTGACACTCTTCCAAATCCACTTTCATATTCATCACAATAAAATTCAACAACCTCCAAAATAGTGGGATCACTACTTCCTAAAGTTGACACTCTTCCGAACCCACTTTCATCAATATAATCATCATAGATAGGAGGCATGCTATCATCATAACAACTTTGCATATCAAAACTTGAGAGGCTAAAAATATTATCATTATTAAGCATAGCATCCCCAAGCTTGGGACAAACATTAATTGCAGCAAATATATTCTCAAATATGTCATCCTCATCAAACATAGCTTCCCCAAGCTTGGGCCTTTTCATATCATAATCATAATCACTCTCATCATTAATAGCATGGATAGCACCAATAGTATAGCAATTATTATATTCTTCCAAGCAAGTGCCAAAAAGATCTTCAAGATCATAAGAAGTATCATTATCTTCCCAATCATAATTATCACAACAAGCAATAGGCATAACGAGATCATCATCAAGTGTATCATCTTCATTTTCATGAGGCACAGCAATAATAGGAGCAACTTTATTTGGGAGAGATACCTTTTTACCTCTCTTCCTTTTTCTTTTCTTCTTATTCACCACATCATGTGTGGGTTCAATCCTCTTTTTGGAGCTCCTTATTAATGAGATTGGTTGGATAGAAGGCTCCTCCTCGTTACCTGATTCATCATAAGAAATAATAGGAGCATATTGGGAAGTCTCTTCCCTTTCATTAGTATTCTCTTCATCCTCTATTTGTTTTCTTTTCTTTATGTAATTGTCAATATAAGGATTTTCAATGCAATTCACCGCACAATACATATAAATCTTCTCTAAATCAAAATCAAGAACTCTATCAAGATTAAATTTTGGAATACCCTCAGTTATACATTTCATTTCTTCATAACCCAAAAGAAGGCTAAGTTCTTTATGATGCTCAAGGGTAATCAAATTATCACAATATTTGGACATGACTTGATCATGAAACAAATAGCATCGGAGCTTTAAATGACCATGTTCATTGCAAAGTTCACAAGGGGCACGAAAAATATTGAATCTTTCAGCACATTCATCTAGCTCTTCTTGCAACAATTTGGTTTCTAAGTACTTATGCCTCTTGCAATATCTATCTTCTCTATTTGGTGTGTACTTACAAACCCAATGCACTCCACAAAAATTGACATGTTTATAGGAGACATTTTCATCATAGCTAGTGCAATCATCATTAGCATCATGGATATTCAAAGAATTCGTACTAACAACATTGCAATCATGCACATCATTCAAATATTTAGTGCCAAACATTTTAGAGATTTCTTTTTCTAGCACTTGAGCACAATTATCCCTTCCATCATACTCACGAAAGATATTAAAAAGGTGAAGCGTATGAGACAAACTCAATTCCATTTTTTTAATTTTATTTTATAAACTATACTAGTGCTAAAACAAGAAACAAAAAGATTCAATTGCAAGATCTAAAGATATACCTTCACTTACCTAGCCTCCCCGGCAACGGCGCCAGAAAAGAGCTTGATGTCTACTACACAACCTTCTTCTTGTAGACGTTGTTGGGCCTCCAAGTGCAGAGGTTTGTAGGACAATAGCAAATTTCCCTCAAGTGGATGACCTAAGGTTTATCAATCCGTAGGAGGCGTAGGATGAAGATGGTCTCTCTCAAGCAACCCTGCAACCAAATAACAAAGAGTCTCTTGTGTCCCCAACACACCCAATACAATGGTAAATTGTATAGGTGCACTAGTTCGGCAAAGAGATGGTGATACAAGTGCAATATGGATGGTAGATAAAGGTATTTGTAATCTGAAAATATAAAAACAGCAAGGTAACTAATGATAAAAGTGAGCGTAAACGGTATTGCAATGATAGGAAATAAGGCCTAGGGTTCATACTTTCACTAGTGTAAGTCCTCTCAACAATACTAACATAATTGGATCATAAAATTATCCCTCAACATGCAACAAAGAGTCACTCCAAAGTCACTAATAGCGGAGAACGAACGAAGAGATTATGGTAGGGTACGAAACCACCTCAAAGTTATTCTTTCCAATCAATCCGTTGGGCTATTCCTATAAGTGTCACAAACAGCCCTAGAGTTCGTACTAGAATAACACCTTAAGATACAAATCAACCAAAACCCTAATGTCACCTAGATACTTCAATGTCGGTATCCGTGGGCATGATTATACGATATGCATCACACAATCTCAATTCATCTATTCAACCAACACAAAGAACCTCAAAGAGCGCCCCAAAGTTTCTACCGGAGAATCACGACGAAAACGTGTGCCAACCCCTATGCATAGGTTCCCAATGTCACGAAACCCGCAAGTTGGTCACCAAAACGTACATCAAGTGGCACGTGGTATCCCACTGTCACCACCGATATCCATGGCAAGACATACATCAAGTGTTCTCAAGTCTTTAAAGACTCAATCCGATAAGATTACTTCAAAGGGGAAACTCGATTCATTACAAGAGAGAAGAGGGGGGAAGAAACATCATAGGATCCAAATATAATAGCAAAGCTCGTGATACATCAAGATCGTATCATCTCAAGAACACGAGAGAGAGAGAGATCAAACACATAGCTACTGGTACATACCCTCAGCCCCGAGGGAGAACTACTCCCTCCTCGTCATGGAGAGCACCGGGATGATGAAGATGGCCACCGGAGAAGGATTGCCCCCTCCGGCAGGGTGCCGAAACGGGTCAAGATTGAGTTTCGGTGGCTATGGAGGCTTTTGGCGGCGGAACTCTCGATCTATGTTGCTCCCGGATGTTTTTAGGGTATATGGTGATATATAGGCGGAAGAAGTACGTCAGGGGGCCACGAGGGGCCCACGAGGCAGGGGACGCGCCCAGGGGGGCTGGCGCGCCCTCCACCCTCGTGACCTCCCCGAAAACTTCTTGGAGTAGGGTCCAAGTCTCCTGGATCACGTTCGGTGAGAAGATCACGTTCCCGAAGGTTTCATTCCGTTTGGACTCCATTTGATATTCTATTTCCTCGAAATACTGAAATAGGCAAAAAACAACAATTATGGGCTGGGCCTCCGGTTAATAGGTTAGTCCCAAAAATAATATAAAAGTGGAAAATAAAGCCCAATATAGTCCAAAACAGTAGATAAAGTAGCATGGAGCAATCAAAAATTATAGATATGTTGGAGACGTATCAGCTAGCCCCCTGCCTTTCCCTCTCATTGGAGAAAGGAAAGGGGGGGCACCCTCCCCTGCCTTTCCCCGCACTCCAAATAAGGAAGGGTGGGGCTTGGGAGGGATCCCATGTAGGATTCCTCCTACTTGAGCGCCCTAGGGAAGGAAAAGGGGGGCGCCTAGCACACAATAGGCAATTGCCTAGCCGTGTGCGGCGTCCCCCTCCATCGTTTACACCCCGGTCATATTTTCGTGGTGCTTAGGCGAAGCCCTATGGAGATCACTTCACCATCACCTTCATCATGCCGTCGTGCAGTCCGAACTCATCTACTACCTCGTCGTCTCGCTGGATCAAGAATGCGGAGGACGTCACCGAGCTGAATGTGTGCAGAACGTGGAGGTGTTGTGCGTTCGGTACTTCATCGATTGGAGCGTGAAGAAGTTCGACTACATCAACCGCGTTGTTTAACGCTTCCGCTTACGATCTTTGAGGGTACGTAGACACACTCTCCCACTCGCTTTTATGCATCTCCATGGATAGTGAAGGAAATATGCCCTAGAGACAATAATAAAGTTATTATTTTATTTCCTTATATCATGATAAATGTTTATTATTCATGCTAGAATTGTATTATCCGGAAACATGATACTTGTGTGAATACATAGACAAACTAAACGTCACTAGTATGCCTCTACTTGACTAGCTCGTTAATCAAAGATGGTTATGTTTCCTAACCATAGACATGTGTTGTCATTTGATTAATGGGATCACATCATTAGGAGAATGATGTGATTGACATGACCCATTCCATTATCTTAGCACCCGATCGTTTAGTATGTTGCTATTGCTTTCTTCATGACTTATACATGTTCCTATGACTATGAGATTATGCAACCCCCGTTTGCCGGAGGAACACTTTGTGTGCTACCAAACATCACAACGTAACTAGGTGATTATAAAGGAGCTCTACAGGTGTCTCCAAAGGTACATGTTGGGTTGGCGTATTTCGAGATTAGGATTTGTCACTCCGATTGTCGGAGAGGTATCTCTGGGCCCTCTCGGTAATACACATCACATAAGCCTTGCAAGCATTGCAACTAATGAGTTAGTTGCGAGATGATGTATTACGAAACGAGTAAAGAGACTTGCCGGTAACAAGATTGAACTAGGTATTGAGATACCGACGATCGAATCTCGGGCAAGTAACATACCGATGACAAAGGGAACAACGTATGTTGTTATGCGGTCTGACCGATAAAGATATTCGTAGAATATGTAGGAGCCAATATGAGCATCCAGGTTCCGCTATTGGGTATTGACCGGAGACGTGTCTCGGTCATGTCTACATTGTTCTCGAACCCGTAGGGTCCGCACGCTTAAGGTTTCGATGATAGTTCGGAGTCCCGAATGAGATCGGGGACATGACGAGGAGTCTCGAAATGGTCGAGACATAAAGATAGATATATTGGAAGCCTATGTTTGGACATCGGAAGTGTTCCGGGTGAAATCGGCATTTTACCGGAGTACCGGGAGGCTACCGGAACCCCCCGGTAACCTAATGGGCCTTAATGGGCCTAGTGGAGGAAGAGGAGAGGAGGCCTAGGGGCTGCCGCATGCCCCTCCCCCCAAGTCCGAATTGGACAAGGAGGGGGCCGGCGCCCCCCTTTCATTTCTTCCCTCTCCTCCTTCCCCCCAAGTCCTAATCCAACTAGGGAAAGGGGGGGGGGGAGTCCTACTCCCGGTAGGAGTAGGACTCCTGCGGTGCGCCTCCTCCTAGGGCCGGCCGCACCCCCCCCCTTGCTCCTTTATATACGGGGGCAAGGGGGCACCTCTAGACACACAAGTTGATCCTCGTGATCGTTTTCTTAGCCGTGTGCGGTGCCCCTTCCACCATACTCCTCGATAATATTGTAGCGGTGCTTAGGCAAAGCCCTGTGACGGTAGAACAACAAGACCATCACCATGCCTTCGTGCTGACAGAACTCTTCCCCGACACCTTGCTGGATCGGAGTCCGGGGATCGTCATCGAGCTGAACGTGTGCTAAAACTCGGAGGTGCCGTAGTTTTGGTGCTTGATCGGTCGGGCCGTGAAGACGTACGACTACATCAACCGCGTTGTCATAACGCTTCCCCTATCGGTCTACGAGGGTACGTAGACTACACTCTCCCCTCTCGTTGCTATGCATCACCATGATCTTGCGTGTGCGTAGGATTTTTTTTGAAATTACTACGTTCCCAAACAGTGGCATCAGAGCCAGGTTTTATGTGTTGATGTTATATGCACGAGTAGAACACAAGTGAGTTGTGGGCGATATAAGTCATACTTCTTACCAGCATGTCATACTTTGGTTCGGTGGTATTGTTGGATGAAGCGGCCCGGATAGACATTACGCGTACGCTTACGCGAGACTGGTTCTACCGACGTGCTTTGCACACAGGTGGCTGGCGGGTGTCAGTTTCTCCAACTTTAGTTGAACCGAGTGTGGCTACGCCCGGTCCTTGCGAAGGTTAAAACATCACCAACTTGACAAACTATCGTTGTGGTTTTGATGCGTAGGTAAGATTGATTCTTGCTTAAGCCCATAGCAGCCACGTAAAACTTGCAACAAACAAAGTAGAGGCGTATAACTTGTTTTTGCAGGGCATGTTGTGATGTGATATGGTCAAGACATGATACTAAATTTTATTGTATGAGATGATCATGTTTTGTAACCGAGTTATCGGCAACTGGCAGGAGCCATATGGTTGTCGCTTTATTATATGCAATGCAATTGCGCTGTAATGCTTTACTTTATCACTAAATGGTAGCGATAGTCGTGGAAGCATAAGATTAGCGAGACGACAATGATGCTACGATGATGATCAAAGTATCGCGCCGGTGACGATAGTGATCATGACGGTGCTTCAAAGATGGAGATCGCAAGCACAAGATGATGATGGCCATATCATATCACTTATATTGATTGCATGTGATGTTTATCTTTTATGCATCTTATCTTGCTTTGATTGACGGTAGCATTTTAAGATGATCTCTCACTAATTATCAAGAAGCGTTCTCCCTGAGTATGCACCGTTGCAAAAGTTCTTCGTGCTGAGACACCACGTGATGATCAGGTGTGATAGGCTCTACGTTCAAATACAACGGGTGCAAAACAGTTGCACACACGGAATACTCAGGTTATACTTGACGAGCCAAGCATATACAGATATGGCCTCGAAACACGGAGACCGAAAGGTCGAGCGTGAATCATATAGTAGATATGATCAACATAGTGATGTTCACCAATGAAACTACTCCATCTCACGTGATGATCGGACATGGTTTAGTTGATTTGGATCACGTGATCACTTAGAGGATTAGAGGGATGTCTATCTAAGTGGGAGTTCTTTAGTAATATGATTAATTGAACTTAAATTTATCATGAGCTTAGTACCTGATTGTATCTTGCTTGTTTATGTTTGATTGTAGATAGATGGCCCGTGCTGTTGTTCCATTGAATTTTAATACGTCCCTTAAGAAAGCAAACTTGAAAGATGATGGTAGCAATTACACGGACTGGGTCCGTAACTTGAGGATTATCCTCATTGATGCACAAAAGAATTACGTCCTGGAAGCACCACTGGGTGCCAGGCCTGCTGCTGGAGAAACACCAGATGTTATGAACGTCTGGCAGAGCAAAGCTGATGACTACTCGGTAGTTCAGTGTACCATGCTTTACGGCTTAGAATCGGGACTTAAACGACGTTTTGAACGTCATGGAGCATATGAGATGTTCCAGGAGTTGAAGTTAATATTTCAAGCAAATGCCCGGATTGAGAGATACGAAGTCTCCAATAAGTTCTATAGCTGCAAGATGGAGGAAAACAGTTCTGTCAGTGAGCATATACTCAAAATGTCTGGGTATAATAATCACTTGATTCAATTGGGAGTTAATCTTCCAGATGATTGCGTCATTGACAGAATTCTCCAATCACTTCCACCTAGCTACAAGAGCTTCGTGATGAACTATAATATGCAAGGGATGAATAAGACAATTCCCGAGCTCTTCGCAATGCTGAAAGCTGCGGAGGTAGAAATCAAGAAGGAGCATCAAGTGTTGATGGTCAACAAGACCACTAGTTTCAAGGAAAAGTGCAAAGGGAAGAAAAAGGGGAACTTCAAAAAGAACAGCAAGCAAGTTGCTGCTCCGAAGAAGAAACCCAAATCTGGACCTAAGCCTGCACTGAGAGCTTCTACTTCAAGCAGACTGGTCACTGGAAGCGGAACTGCCCCAAATATTTGGCGGATAAGAAGGATGGCAAGGTGAACAAAGGTATATATGATATACATGTTATTGATGTGTACCTTACTAATGCTCGCAGTAGCACCTGGGTATTTGATACTGATTCTGTTGCTAATATTTGCAACTCGAAACAGGGACTACAGATTAAGCGAAGATTGGCTAAGGACGAGGTGACGATGCGCGTGGGAAATGGTTCCAAAGTCGATGTGATCGCGGTCGGCACGCTACCTCTACATCTACCTTCGGGATTAGTATTAGACCTAAATAATTGTTATTTGGTGCCAGCGTTGAGCATGAACATTATATCTGGACCTTGTTTGATGCGAGACGGTTATTCATTTAAATCAGAGAATAATGGTTGTTCTATTTATATGAGTAATATCTTTTATGGTCATGCACCCTTGAAGAGTGGTCTATTCTTATTAAATCTCAATAGTAGTGACACACATATTCATAATGTTGAAACCAAAAGATGCAGAGTTGATAATGATAGTGCAATTTATTTGTGGCACTGCCGTTTAGGTCATATCGGTATAAAGCGCATGAAGAAACTCCATACTGATGGACTTTTGGAACCACTTGATTATGAATCACTTGGTACTTGCGAACCGTGCCTTATGGGCAACATGACCAAAACACCATTCTCTGGTACTATGGAGAGAGCAACAGATTTGTTGGAAATCATACATACAGATGTATGTGGTCCGATGAATGTTGAGGCTCGTGGCGGATATCGTTATTTTCTCACCTTCACAGATGACTTAAGAAGATATGGGTATATCTACTTAATGAAACATAAGTCTGAAACATTTGAAAAGTTAAAAGAATTTCAGAGTGAAGTTGAAAATCATCGTAACAAGAAAATAAAATTCCTACGATCTGATCGTGGAGGAGAATATTTCAGTTACGAGTTTGGTGTACATTTGAAACAATACGGAATAGTTTCGCAACTCACGCCACCCGGAACACCACAGCGTAATGGTGTGTCCGAACGTCGTAATCGTACTTTACTAGATATGGTGCGATCTATGATGTCTCTTACTGATTTACCGCTATCGTTTTGGGGTTATGCTTTAGAGACGGCCGCATTCACATTAAATAGGGCACCATCAAAATCCGTTGAGACGACGCCTTATGAACTGTGGTTTGGCAAGAAACTAAAGTTGTCGTTTCTGAAAGTTTGGGGCTGCGATGCTTATGTGAAAAAACTTCAACCTGATAAGCTCGAACCCAAATCGGAGAAATGTGTCTTCATAGGATATCCAAAGGAAACTATTGGATACACCTTCTATCACAGATCCGAAGGCAAGACTTTTGTTGCTAAATTCGGAAACTTTCTAGAGAAGGAGTTTCTCTCGAAAGAAGTGAGTGGGAGGAAAGTAGAACTTGATGAGGTAACTGTACCTTCTCCCTTATTGGAAAGTGGTACATCACAGAAAACGGTTTCTATGACACCTACACCAATTAGTGAGGAAGCTAATGATAATGATCATGAAACTTCAGAACAAGATACTACTGAACCTCGTAGATCAACCAGAGTAAGATCCACACCAAAGTGGTATGGTAATCCTGTTCTGGAAGTCATGCTACTAGATCATGATGAACCTACGAACTATGAAGAAGCGATGATGAGCCCAGATTCCGCAAAATGGCTTGAAGCCATGAAATCTGAGATGGGATCCATGTATGAGAACAAAGTGTGGACTTTGGTTGACTTGCCCAATGATCGGCAAGCAATTGAGAATAAATGGATCTTCAAGAAGAAGACTGACGCTGACAATAATGTTACTGTCTACAAAGCTCGACTTGTCGCAAAAGGTTTTTGACAAGTTCAAGGGATTGACTACGATGAGACCTTCTCACCCGTAGCGATGCTTAAGTCTGTCCGAATCATGTTAGCAATTGCCGCATTTTATGATTATGAAATTTGGCAAATGGATGTCAAAACTGCATTCCTGAATGGATTTCTGGAAGAAGAGTTGTATATGATGCAGCCAGAAGGTTTTGTCGATCCAAAGGGAGCTAACAAAGTGTGCAAGCTCCATCGATCCATTTATGGACTGGTGCAAGCCTCTCGGAGTTGGAATAAACGCTTTGATAGTGTGATCAAAGCATTTGGTTTTGTACAGACTTTTGGAGAAGCCTGTATTTACAAGAAAGTGAGTAGGAGCTCTGTAGCATTTCTGATATTATATGTAGATGACATAGTACTAATCGGAAATGATATAGAATTTCTGGATAGCATAAAGGGATACTTGAATAAGAGTTTTTCAATGAAAGACCTTGGTGAAGCTGCTTACATATTGGGCATTAAGATCTATAGAGATAGATCAAGACGCTTAATTGGACTTTCACAAAGCACATACCTTGACAAAGTTTTGAAGAAGTTAAAAATGGATCAAGCAAAGAAAGGATTCTTGCCTGTGTTACAAGGTGTGAAATTGAGTAAGACTCAATGCCCGACCACTGCAGAAGATAGAGAGAAAATGAAAGATGTTCCCTATGCTTCAGCCATAGGCTCTATCATGTATGCAATGTTGTGTACTAGACCTGATGTGTGTCTTGCTATAAGTCTAGCAGGGAGGTACCAAAGTAATCCAGGAGTGGATCACTAGATAGCGGTCAAGAGCATCCTGAAATACCTGAAAAGGACTAAGGATATGTATCGCGTATATGGAGGTGACAAAGAGCTCATCGTAAATGGTTACATTGATGCAAGCTTTGACACTGATCCGGACGATTCTAAATCGCAAACCGGATACGTGTTTACATTAAACGGTGGAGCTGTCAATTGGTGCAGTTCTAAACAAAGCATTGTGGCGGGATCTACATGTGAAGCGGAGTACATAGCTGCTTCAGAAGCAGCAAACGAAGGAGTCTGGATGAAAGAGTTCATATCCGATCTAGGTGTCATACCTAGTGCATCGGGTCCAATGAAAATCTTTTGTGACAATACTGGTGCAATTGCCTTGGCAAAGGAATCCAGATTTCACAAGAGAACCAAACACATCAAGAGACGCTTCAATACCATCCGGGATCTAGTCCAGGTGCGAGACATAGAGATTTGCAAGATACATACGGATCTGAATGTAGCAGACCCATTGACTAAGCCTCTTCCACGAGCAAAACATGATCAGCACCAAAGCTCCAAGGGTGTTAGAATAATTACTGTGCAATCTAGATTATTGACTCTAGTGCAAGTGGGAGACTGAAGGAAATATGCCCTAGAGGCAATAATAAAGTTATTATTTTATTTCCTTATATCATGATAAATGTTTATTATTCATGCTAGAATTGTATTATCCGGAAACATGATACTTGTGTGAATACATAGACAAACTAAACATCACTAGTATGCCTCTACTTGACTAGCTCGTTAATCAAAAATGGTTATGTTTCCTAACCATAGACATGTGTTGTCATTTGATTAACGGGATCACATCATTAGGAGAATGATGTGATTGACATGACCCATTCCATTAGCTTAGCACCCGATCGTTTAGTATGTTGCTATTGCTTTCTTCATGACTTATATGTTCCTATGACTATGAGATTATGCAACTCCCGTTTGCCGGAGGAACACTTTGTGTGCTACCAAACGTCACAACGTAACTGGGTGATTATAAAGGAGCTCTACAGGTGTCTCCAAAGGTACATCTTGGGTTGGCGTATTTCGAGATTAGGATTTGTCACTCCGATTGTCGGAGAGGTATCTCTGGGCCCTCTCGGTAATACACATCACATAAGCCTTGCAAGCATTGCAACTAATGAGTTAGTTGCGAGATGATGTATTACGAAACGAGTAAAGAGACTTGCCGGTAACAAGATTGAACTAGGTATTGAGATACCGACGATCGAATCTCAGGCAAGTAACATACTGATGACAAAGGGAACAATGTATGTTGTTATGCGGTCTGACCGATAAAGATCTTCGTAGAATATGTAGGAGCCAATATGAGCATCCAGGTTCCGCTATTGGTTATTGACCGGAGACGTGTCCCGGTCATGTCTACATTGTTCTCGAACCCATAGGGTCCACACGCTTAAGGTTTCGATGACAGTTATATTATGAGTTTATGAGTTTTGATGTACCGAAAGAGTTCGGAGTCCCGGATGAGATCGGGGACATGACGAGGAGTCTCGAAATGGTCGAGACATAAAGATAGATATATTGGAAGCCTATGTTTGGACATCGGAAGTGTTCCGGGTGAAATCGGCATTTTACCGGAGTACCGGGAGGCTACCGGAACCCCCCGGTAACCTAATGGGCCTTAATGGGCCTAGTGGAGGAAGAGGAGAGGAGGCCTAGGGGCTGTCGCGCGCCCCTCCCCCCAAGTCTGAATTGGACAAGGTGGGGGGCGGTGCCCCCCTTTCCTTTCTTCCCTCTCCTCCTTCCCCCAAGTCCTAATCCAACTAGGGAAAGGGGGGGAGTCCTACTCCCGGTAGGAGTAGGACTCCTCCGGCGCACCTCCTCCTAGGGCCAGCCGCACCCCCCTTGCTCCTTTATATACAGGGGCAAGGGGGCACCTCTAGACACACAAATTGATCCTCGTGATCGTTTTCTTAACCGTGTGCGGTGCCCCCTTCCACCATACTCCTCGATAATATTGTAGCGGTGCTTAGGCGAAGCCCTGCGATGGTAGAACATCAAGATCATCACCACACCGTCGTGCTGATGGAACTCTTCCCCGACACTTTTCTGGATCGGAGTCCGGGGATCGTCATCGAGCTGAACGTGTGTTAAAACTCGGAGGTGCCGTAGTTTCGGTGCTTGATCGGTCGGGCCGTGAAGACGTATGACTACATCAACCGCGTTGTCATAACGCTTCCGCTGTCGGTCTACGAGGGTACATAGACTACACTCTCCCCTCTCGTTGCTATGCATCACCATGATCTTGCGTGTGCGTAGGATTTTTTTTGAAATTACTACGTTCCTCAACAGATAGATCATTGTGTGTGCGTAGAATTTTTTTATTTTCCATGCAACGATTCCCAACAAATGTGCCATGGCTACCATGGACGACGTTTTGAAGAAAATCAACTATTTCCGTAATCATAACCAGATTATCAAGTGGTCCGAAGAGATGGACAGGGACATGGACATAGGGGAACTATTAAGAGAGCATGGTCGCCTCCAAAAGGTGTTGACCAAAATCATCAACAAAGAGGTTGTAAATGAGGATGGGAGGTTTCATTTCCAGCTAGAGCGAGATGAAGAATGACTTCACCGAGTCGAAGACATGTTGCAGTAATCAATTGTGAGCGATACAGTGCTTCAAAACATCTTGATTCATTGTTCATTTTATGAGTTGATAATTTTACATGTTTATTTGTTTGCCCTACACTTTTTATGTTGTGTGTTTGCTTCATTAATAATCTTAATTATTGTAACACCGTTGTAATATGATTGTTTGAATTTCATGGGATGATTGAGTGCAAAATACCGCTTCAGCACCAAAATAACGCTGCCGCAGCAGCAATTTCTCTATGCTAACATCGGTACCGGTAGCGGGTAGCAAAGGTGCATGCCACTGCTAGTACGCGCAACAGTTGCGGGTAGCGATTTTACATGTGGCAGGAGGTCAATGGCGGGTGGCCTTGAGAGCCTGGCCCATCACTACTAGGCCTTTTGCACCCGCCACTACTGGGCATTCCTGCAGTAGTGGGAAGAGGAGGAGGAGGAGCTGGCTTCGATGAAGGTGGAGGCAGAGTTGCCGGGCTTCAACATGAAGTAGACGGAGGCGGAGTTCACCGTCACCCAGTCTGACAAGATGGCGGAGCAACAGGCCATCCTGGAGTCTATCCAGGATGAGGCCTATGTGTGCCGTCGGAGCCGGGCACATAGATCGTCGACATCTCCGACAATGAGTAGCTAAGTGATCGACGTAGTACGTAAGTTTATTTTGTTTGCATGTGTTTGTATGGATTTAAGAATCTAGTATGAAATGTCTGGATGCAACAAGTGAAATTTGAGGCATGCCCTAAAAGATAAAAGAAGGGCACGACAAGGGCCCTTGGCTATCAAAGTTTTCGCGTGCATGTGTTCATTGTGATTTGATGTGATCGATCCTGTGGGCGAGTTCTAACAGTTGGTATCAGAGCAAGGTCCAGAAGTCGAGCGCTTGCCCCGGGGTTGCGACCCGACTAGCGCCTCGGGGCGGGCGATGAACTCGCTGGGTGGTGCAGCGATGAGGAGGTTCTGGCGATCGTCGTTCGGCAGAGCGACATGGAGGAAGACGGCAGGATGTCGTCAGCAAGGTGGTAGAAGATGATCGTTGATGGGAGTGGTGGTGCCGAGGTGCGGTGCCAGAAAGTCATCAAGATCGTCGTCTACGAGGTGTTGGATGAGTCAAGGAGTCGTGCGAGTTTGCATGGTTAGTTGTCGTTTCGTCTGTCAGTCGTCGTCGTGTCCAAGTGCTCGTCTTGGTGATGATTCGTTGCAGTGGAAGCGGTGTGCACGGTGTTCCGTGAGTCATTTCCATGTCCTCGTGGAGCGTCCTGGTTGCGGTCAGTGTGGATTCGGTGTGATGCCAAAGGCGGACGATGGTAGGCGAAGCCATCGTAAAGCGAGGAGGTGTGCGATCAGTGGAGAGTGGATCTACTGCAAGCAAGTACAAGGAGTATGGTGTGAACCGAGTGCAAGACAGCGGCCAAGCAATGGCGATGGCACAACATGGCAGCAAAGGAGAGGCGCTGCATGTTTTCAAGCGGTTCATACTTATTGTACGGATATGGTGATTGAGTTGATGTGTTGACTAGTCGCGAATCAGCAACGATTCAAGACTAGACGGAGCACGAGGAAGATGGCAAGTCAAGATTAGAGGGTGAATGTTAGAAATAATCTTGATTGAGTAGTAGTGTCATAACTTGAGTTAGTTTTCTAGCTATTGTATACGTGAGTTAGCTTGCCAGTTTGTCCTAATACTAGTAGCAGTAGGATTGGTCATGTACGTATAGGTTTAGGAATTGTATCCGGCTAGTTAGGATAGGTTGAGTCCTAGGAGGACAAGTCCGTTCAGAAGTCCAAGCCGGTGGCTTGGAGTCAGGTCATATGCGTGTGTGTATATATGCACGTATAGGGTTGCAAGATTGTAACAAAAGTGTGTGGAGAAAACAGAAAAGGACTGTGATATTTGGCACACATGTGTGATATAAGCAAAACTGCCATACCTCTATTTCTTTCATCTTAAAGTACTATACGATCCCTCGTTCTTTGACCTCGCCTCTTCCCAAATGATCCCGCAGGCTCGCCTGAGAAACCTTCTTCTCCCGCACATCTCGGGCGCTCACCCCCGAGAAAACTGCCACTTCTTCACGTCTACCACATGATTTTTCCTCAGGACAAAGTTACCATGTTATTTGTATGCAAGTTATCAGGCCTGTGTTGCATAACTTACCGTGCTATTTACATAGAACGTATTAGGTACTATGCTTCAACAACTACACCCTTTCAAAGTTACCACTGTGTTTTGTACAGAAGTTATAAGGTCTTCGATGTGTAAAATACCGTGGTATTTACACATAAGTTATCAGGGTATATGTACATCAACCTCCCCCGGTCAAAGTTACCATGGGGGATTGTACATGAGTTACCAGGTCTACAGTTCGTATATTATCATGGTACTTGCACCTAAAAACCTAGGTGTGTTTCGATAGCTTTTTCCATAGGTCAAAAATTACCATGATGTTTTTGCGTAACTTATCACGCCTATAGCACGTGTGCCCCTCATGGCACTAAACATTATATGACTTTCCCGTGGCACGCCATGTGTTGTGTTCATTCAAGAGGCCCACGCGCGAGGCGAGTGTATGTTTTTAACAACTTATATATTTTTCTTCCGTAAAAAAGTTACCATCATGTTTATATTGCAAGTTATCGGTTATGCGGTGCTTATATTATCATGTTATTTACACAAAAATTATTGGGGATGTTTTGAACAACTTTTCCCGGGGCAAAAAGTTATCATGTTATTTACACAGAAGATACCAGAGTATCTTTTCAAAAAAACATCCCTACGGTCAAAGTTACCATGGTGCTTCTACCTCAGTTATCATATGTGCGCTGCGTATATTACCATCTATTTACACATAAATTATCAGGTATCTTTTCACATTTGTTTTCCCCTATGGTTAAAGTTACCACGATGTTTGTATCTAAATTATCAGGTCCATGACATGAATGTTATCGTGCTATTTACAGAAATTATCAGGGGGCGGGTTCAACAAATTTATTCCCAATGATCAAAGTTACCACGATGCTTGAAACAAAAAGTTTTTCAGTGCTAACATATTAAAGGCAAAAACATGTCAAAAACAGTATTTCTCTTAGAATGTTCAACAATGAGTGTGATAGGTGAGGTGGTTAGTTCCCTTTGTTAATTACATGTAAACCAGAGATCAAATCCTAGTCTAAGCATTATTTTTGCTAAAAATTGAGAAGGCTTGTGGGGCCATAAATGACGATTACGAAAATTAGGAATGCACGAGCGGGTGTGCCCGATAAAATCAGGGAGAACGTGCGGGAAAGGAAAGAAATCAGAGGAGGACGTGCGGGAAAGGAAAGAAATCGGAGGAGAACGTGAGGGAAAGGAAAGAAATCGGGAGGTCGTGCGAAAAAGGAAGGAAACCGGGAGAGAATTGATGGCGTTGGATACGTGTGGCAGTTTCGCAATCTGCCACACGGTTGCCATATACATATTTCAAACAGAAAATAAAAGATAAAAGAAGGGCACGACAAGGGCCCTTTGCTATCAAAGTTTTCACGTGCGCGTGTTTATCGTGATTTGATGTGATCGATCCTGTGGGCGAGTTCTAACATGCCCTTGGAGTCAGGTCATATGCGTGTGTGTGTATATATGCACGTATAGGGTTGCAAGATTGTAACAAAAGTGTGTGGAGAAAACAGAAAATAAAAGATAAAAGAAGTGCACGGTAAGGGCTTTTTGCTATCAAAGTTTTCACGTGCGCGTGTTCATCGTGATTTGATGTAATCGATCCTGTGGGCGAGTTCTAACATGCCCGATCACTGCCGCGAAAACACCAGACGCGTCCGTGGGTGTTTGAGGGATCATATTTGATATATTTAACTGTAGATGCTCTTGTAGCAGGAAAAAAGTTCACGAACCACTCAAACAGAAGCTAGGGTCTGCGATCTTTCAACGGCACACCTGTGCCTGCCTACAGTAGCGATCGACGGCAGCTGCATGCCCTCTCGTAACACGTACCTGCGCCGACGACGCACTGTCGTGCCGCCCAGTGCACCCACGTGCAAGTGCCACGCCAACCAAAACTCGCCTATAAAAGGCAGCCTACACACGATGCTAAGCCCAGGCTCACTCAAACACAGCCACACAACACCCTCCTCACTACACCAGAACCTCCCAGTAGCAATGGCAAAGTGCCTCGCGGTCGCGCTCCTCCTGCTGGTGGCGCTCGCGTACTGCGACGGGAGGGAGCTGAACCAGAAGGGCCAGGCACTTGCAACGGCACGCGGTGCCGGTGGTGGCATCGGCGAGGAGAAGATTTTGGGGTTGCCAGAGTTGCCGCTTGTGGGAACCGTTACAGGGACCAGTACCGTTACCGGCCCTGCGGTGGTGCTTCCTGCTATCCCGGCTCACCCATGATCATCTCCGGTTCATGTGCTGGCTTACAAGATGAAGCTGAACTTGCGGCTTCAGACTTCTAGCCAGCACCCCGTCCGGAAGATAAACACCGGCCTGACCGGCGTTTCGCTCGTTTTCTTGTTCCTTGACGAGCGTCTGTATCAACTATCCTATCGTCTGTACTTCTTTTCAGTCCATGTTGTAGTGTTTTCCGTTCCTTGATGTGCTACATGCGTCATCAACGTGATAATAAATAGTTGTATTATTTTGTCACTGTGATCACCTCCTTGGATACATGTCAGCAGGTTGCATCATGGACGTGTATTTTATCACAAGGTCCCAACTCCGGAGTTGTTCTGGTAAAAGAAAAGGTTCATGCTTCGTTTGGATGTAGACATTCAAGGGCTTGGCATTGTATTGGCTCCAATGCCAAATACTCAAGACATTGATATTGCGCTTCAATGCCAATATTAGTGTTTGGATGTTTAGGTATTTCGTACTTGGAATCTAAGAGGAGCAACAATGCCAAATCCTGTTTGGATGGTAAGTATTGTATTGCAGTTTGCACATCTGTGCCTAGAAGGAGGGTTGATGAAGTCGTGCAGCTCGCACACGAAGGTGAGCATAGAGATAAGCAGGAGCGCCAGCGCAACCTTCGCCACGAACACAGGCTTCCATGTGTGGCCCGCGCCGGCGCCGACTGCCGACATCTCCGCCGTGTTCGCGCTAGATCGGCCCCCGCTCCACCTATGCCCCCGCGCTCCTCGCCGCCAGCGTGGGAGCCGGCCGTTGCCTCCATGTGATGAGCAGCAGGCCTTCGGCCCCTAGTCCTCCAGTGTCGAGCACTGCTGCGCCGGCGGCAGGAGCGGGGCCGCGGCGCCCATCCCCGATTGCCCTCGACCTCAATTTGGCGGAGAAGCCGTCGGCCTGGGATTCGCTTCGCGCCGCCGTCGACAGGAGAGAATGAGGAGGAGTGCGGGAGACACACTGCCATGTGCCGCCGTCGAGGATCTGCTTCTGTTTACTCCTGCTAGCGAAGGGTTACGCGAGGCGAGCGAATACATAGGAAAACGGAGGGGTTCAGCTCTGAATTGAGGATTGGGTCGCGCGAGTGTTATCGCTGGCCGAGAGATATTCGGCTCGAATGCCACGCCCGAATGCCGTGACCATCCAAACAGCGATATTCGGGCTGCCGAATACCAAATCCTAATTCTAGGGCTCAATATATACATCCAAACGGACTGTCAGAGTTTTAGGATTCGTATCTACTGGTATGTAAAATATTTGAGGCGAGCTGGTATTTGTATACTTGTATCAAAGCGTTGTCAAGGCAATCAAACCTATAATAATATCCCAACAGCATCAAACGGGCAGTACAGATGTAGGGTGCATGTGCACAGATCCAAAACAACTAAAATAAGGAGAACTCCTTGATACAGGTTCTATGAAATCTACAACGTGTTTTCACAACCTTTCATGTTCTTCAATGGTGTATTTTGAGTCACTGAACCGAGCGGTGTAGCAGCCCAGGTCCGCTTGATCAGGCATCCATTGGTCAGAATACAATTGTAGGCGGAGCCGGCGGCAAGTACGAAGTTTGATATATATTATGGGTTAGGCCAATATCCCATGGCAAGGGCCAACTGTAGACGATTGGTAAAATGAATAGTAGTCGAACTTTTAAAGGTAGGGGTATGTATACGGATTTCGCAAAAGAAAGGGGTATATATATGGAAAAATCAAGAGACACTTGGGGAGTATCGAAGTATTCGTCATGTGAGTATTTGTATACAAAAATCATAAAGAGATACTTGACAAGAATCAACATATTCCGTTCTGTGGGCAAGGGATTTTGATTTTCGATAATGGGCGGATTCTATTGGCTCAAAATGAAGCATCAAGAGAATACAAACACAAAGAGCGCATTCCCGTCCTCTGCATAGTTAGGATGCATACAACCAACATTAATGCACACACACGCAAAACACGTCGGGAGTAGCAAAGTCATATAAGACTAAAGCTATACGTAGGCGAGGAAAAAAAACAAAGCGATTAGGTTCGCGATCGGCAAACCACCAGGATGACAATATCTGCACCACCATCTCATGACACCACACAAGCGGCGAGTTTCTTCAACAACAACGCCTTCAAGAAGGATCAATGCTCGAGCGCCACCATCACTGGATCCGATCATCCAATGTAAGAATCTAGGTTTTCACCATGAAGAGTTAGTCTGAGCATATTCGAGTAGTGCCTTCAACAAAGTAACAACATAAAAGTGTCGCCATTGCCATGTATAACCAACACAGGTTAGACCTGGCACTACTAGGGAGAAGCCTAGTAGTGGCACGGGGTAAAAGTCTAGAAGTAGCGCGAGGGCCCACGCTGCTACTACCACGGTACAGCTAACATGTTAGTAGTAGCACATGCGCCAACCTGCGCTACAACTACTTAGGTTAGTAGTAGCGTGGGTCTGGCGCCCGCGCTACTGCTACCTCTGTGTATTTTTTCCTATGTATTTACATGTATTTATAGAACAATTATACATGTTTTATACAGTCCAACATATACATGCATCATTGAAGTTATATGATTCAACAATTTCTCATCATCATCTTAGTGACACAACATTGTCTCATCATCATCATAATCATTATACGTTAACCACTAGCTAATTGTTATGAAGGTTGACTAAAATTGCACCAACTAATTGTTGTCATCTTAGCTAGATAGCTACCCAGCACATAGTAGTGGAAACATGATCGAGGGTACAAACATCCAGTAGTTAGTTAGTATCGAGCATGACAAGTATTAGGACCTACTCCTCTCTTTTAGGGAAAATTAAAAAGAATAGGAAATTGGTCTTCTCATGGCAAGTAATTGTCATTTCACCTTGCACATCCATCATCGCAGGCACAACAACTCTTGGGAGCTTCTGTTGAAGAACATAATAGTAACATAGTAAGCAGTGTAGTTTATTTAGCAAGAATGTATAAAAAAGAAGGACTAGTGACACAATAGTAAAAAAAATCTTACCATGCATTTTCTACAAATGTTAGTATCGCTCAACTTGTGGACTAGTGGCACATATCGTGTAGTATTTCGGCTAGCTCCATAAGTGCCCTTAAACGACTGCACAACAATAGCAAAGGAGACGGGATAATTATTCTCCTCCCAAGTAAGATCTGAGCCACTAGTGTAATAGGTCTCCTCTACTATATTCCATGTTTTTCTTGGAGATATAAAATAAGCTATAAATTTTAAATAAATGAGTTAAGTTAGGGGTTCATAAAAACTATTTTTAAATAAGCAACATAGATTATTTAAAAAAAGAAATTTACACGGAGGAAGAATTGGAATCATGCGCAGATCCACCTAAATGTCTTGATCATATTGAGGAAAGGTGACTGGATCATATTGAGGAACGATCCAATATCGAAGCTTATGCTCATACCAACCGCAAATCTGCAAGCCTTGAATAATCCTCTCCAATTTGCACAAGCAAAATATGTGTCAGTGTCACCTTCATGATTGTAGATCGTAGCCTCAAAAATGAAACCATGTTTCATCGTAAGGTAAGCTGTCCTCTCATCCACCTTATCCATGTCATCAAAATAAAGCTTCTCTAGGACATAATGCATTGCATGGTAGGGGCTGCACTATTCGAATTATATATATATAAAAGAAATTACACATTAAACCAAAAATCTTAAGTTATGTTTAATTAAGAAGGAAATATGTGCATAAGTACCGTATAATATTTGTAGCCCTCTTTAAGCGTGAGGGAGAAGCACCTATCTTTTTCCAAGTGAGGATCGCAACCCAGCGGTGTATTTTGAGTCACTAAACCTAGCAGTATAGCAGCCCGCGGTCCACTTGATCAAGCATCCATTGATCAAAATACAATTCAAGGTGGATCCGGGGGCAAGTACGAAGTTTGATAAATATCATTAGGCCAATATCCCATGGTAAGGGCCAACCGTAGACGATTGGTAAAATGAATAGTAGTCAAACTTTTAAAGGTAGGAGTATGTTTATAGAAAATGAAGAGATACTTGGAGAGTATCGAAGTATTCATTATGTGAGTATGTGTATACAAAAATCAAGAGTTACTTCACATGAATCAAAATATTCGTTGCATTGGCAATGGATTTTGGTAGGTTGGGACTTCTTGAGATAATAACCCTACTCCTGCATGTATTGCAAAACAAAGGTTTGCTTTGCTAACACCCTCCCTCCCCCACCCCCCACGCAGAAGTTATAGATCTTAAACCACACTTTAGGCCTCCTTTAGTTCATAGGGATTTGGTGGGAATTCTAAAGGGTCGAAATTTGTATAGATTTTTTTGACACCCTTTGATTTGTAGGAATAAAATTATATTCATGTAGAGGATAGGAAGCAAATCTTTGTATTTAAAAAGAAAAAAAAATAGCCTAGACCCAGTAGAAAAAAATCATATCTTATGAACCAAATGACATCTCCTTCCCTAATATGATTGGAGATGCATGTCATGTCAATTTTCTCTGATTTTCCTATTCTCATGAAATTCCTATCCTATGAACCAAAGAGGGGCCTATAAAGAGTAATTATGTACTTTATGGTTTTCATATCCCCATGAAATTCCTATCCTATGAACGAAAGAAGACCTTATATACCCCGTTGCGTAAAGAGTAATTATGTACTTAGACCCACTCCATAAAGAGTAATTATGTACTTTAGACCCCCGTTGTGTAATTCTATCTGTGTTAACTACAACATCCACATCTCATTATATCGCTCAAAATTTGGAGCAGGCTCATGATCAAATCCAACGAGTGGATTTGTGGATGGGCTGCGTGGACACCTGATCGCTCCCCTAATGCCCATCTTCGAGTTGGTCTGCAGTTTTGATGTAAAATAATTTTGGTATTTGTTTTCCAGATTTTCCGTATCTGAAATTTTTTTCACCTAAAAAGTCCAAAAGAATAATTGCCTCTTGGCACTGGATTAGTATGTTACTCCAAAAATGATACTCCCTCCGTTCCATAATGTTGTGCATATAGATTTTTTGAAAAGTCAAATTTGCAAAAATCTGACTGAGTTTATAGAGAAAACTATTTATACTACAATAAGAAATATACAAAATATGAAACTAGATCGATAAATCTAATGATATGTGATTGACATTGTAGATGTAAATTTTCTCCACAAACTTGGTCAACGTTTGTGAGGGTTGACTTTACAAAAATGCACAACATTAAGGAACGGCGGGAGTATAATTTTTTGGAAAAAACATATATAAATGATGTAAATATAGGATGAATACTTCAAAAATTATAGATACATTTGAGACGTATTACCGTTCTTTGCCTTTTAGATATCTGTTTTGTGAATTCAAGCAACAACATTAGTGGCACAGTAGCCAGGATATCTTCATTGTCCATTTAGGTGAGTACACCAAATTTATGTTTTCTCTTATATCTACAACAATGTTTGCAGGTATTTTTCAAACCTTGTTTGTTGTTTCCGCTTTCACTTACATATATCTAGCCTTTTGGCCTACGAATGATGTCCCATCTAGTAAGTCTGTACTTCCTTTTTAACAGCCTTACATATATCACCCTTTTGGCCTACAAATCATGTCCCATTTAGTAAGTCATGTCATAGTCGCAAAGTATCATAAACTATCTAGCCTTTTGCCTATTTCTGTTTTATAACAGCCTTACATATATCGCCCTTTATTTTAATTCATTCCGCTTTCACTTAAGCATGTGGTTTATGTACTCTGTGTGCCTACCTGATAGCCCTACAAAACATGAGCACTCTAGTAATTTAAAACAATATTTTTATCATGTTTTTCTCGAATTGTTATACCATTTGGAGCTGTATTGTAATCATGGGAAAATTACCTATGGGTTTGTATGATTTTTTGGTGATGTTCATTAGGAAGTAGCAATGCTACCGTGTGCTATTATGAATAACCACATTTTGTAAGTCCAAAGTTGAAAATTGGATTCCATCAAAATTTACAGATTAATAGACTTTTCGGGAATCCTTTGATACTTAAATGCACTGTGGTACTTATAAATACATCCTAGGCATTCTCCAAAACCTCCACTCTATAGTCGATGTGCTTAGGAAAAAAACAATGATGGAGTCACATTGAGACAACGATGGAGTAAATTGTGACGGCGAAGCTAAGACAACAATGGAGTCAGGTGATGTAGTTCCGGATGGCACTACCTCAACCGATGGGAGGCTATTGCAAAGAACAAGTGAACTAACAATGAATATACCTAAAATTCATGTTGTAGGTTGATCTCTGGTGTTCCGGCCTCCTAACACCTTATCAACTGGATCATGAGAAAAACACCTTAACGGTTACAACAATAGATTGTTCACTTGCATTGCATCTAGTTTTATTCAGTTACTTAAAGTTCCACACTACAAGTAGGAAAAATAAATTCTACTCCGTATAAGATACATCATTGTAGTCTTGTGGTAAAATTCACAAGTGGTTAAGATGTCGTCCATGTCGGCATAGTCACGCTACAAAAGTGCAGAATGACTGGACCGACAAGTGAGGAAAGCAGCAAGAGAATCAAACAAAATACATAAATGATGTTTGCAATGAAAGTTCTCTAACTTTGATTGTGGATATGTAAATAAATACGTATCTAAATATTACAAATGAAATATAATATCATACCATTCAATTGGTGTTATGATTTTTATTTAAAATGTTCCAACTTATTTTCATATAAGCTAATTGCCAAAGTTGTGTTATTGATTCACTTTATATATATAGGGTTTAGGGTTATTTGGCCTAAACCCTGGCCTCTGCATTAGAGCGATGCATGCGGCCATTTATTAATAAATAAATGTTCAACAATGTCTCGAAAGCAAAAAGGCTCTCACAGCGCTGAAAAATAATCATGAGAGGGATAGCCACAACCGGCGGAAGAAAGAGAAATAGGTAACTAACCACCTATCCTTTGACATGACCGCCATCCAAACCGGTTGAAGATAGCCTGAGCTACCATCTTCCAATGGGTAGACCCAGTAACCAATACTCCCTGGCATCCGTGGAGTGAGTAACGACCACATATGGATCAAAGCAGTGGCCCTGAAGATAACCTGCAAAAAGTGGATATGTGTTTTCCTGTTAAATATCAAATTGTTCCTGCAGTTCCATATGGCCCATAATAAAGCACATACTCCTACACGGATATGTTTCGTTGTCTCTGTCTCTACTCCATTTAGCCACGTCCCAAATAACGTATGAATGCTATTTGGAGGAGATATATCAAACACTATATGTATTGAGCGCCATAAAACTTTGGCCATCGGACAATCAAGAAAAAGGTGTTTGAAAGATTCGTCATGGTCACAGAAACTACATCTTCATGATCCTTCCCAATTGCGTTTTGCCAAGTTGTCCTTAGTCAGAATCACTTCCTTGTGGACAAACCACATGAAGACCTTGATTCTTAAGGGCACTTTGACTAGATATGCAAAGATCTTGGAATGGAGCCCGAATTAATAATATCCAAATACATGGATTTCACTGTGAAAACTCCATTTGTGGTTAGTTTCCATTGCATATTATCAGGCTCTTGACACAAGTTAACATTCATCAATCTTCTAACAAGATGGAGCAACACTTCCCAATGATTCCCCATCAACAACCTCCTGAATTGAATATTTAGAGGGTTGGACTGTAATACTGTGGCAACTATACTTCTTTACGATAATATTATAGAGAGATGGATATTGTGTGGCTAGAGGCGTCTCCCCTAACCATGTATCCTCCCAGAATCTCGTGGAAGCACCATCTCCAATGATAAACTTGGTTCTATGAAAAAATGCTGATTTCGTGCTCATCAAGCCTTTCCAAAAAGGTGAATCATTGGGTCTAACCGTTACCTGGGACAAGGTCCTAGACTGTAGGTACTTATTACACAGAATCTGGGCCCACGTACCCTTGGTCTCTACATATAGCTTGTACAACCATTTGGTGAGTAGGCATCTGTTCTTTACCTCCAAATTTTCAATTCCAAGACCGCTTTGGTATTTTGGCCTACAAATGATGTCCCATTTAGTAAGCATGTACTTCCTTTTTAACTCGTCACTCTGCCAGAAGAAGCGCGATCGATAGAAGTCCAGTCTTTTCGGTACCCCTACCGTACCTCAAAGAAGGACAAGAGGAACATTGGCATACTCGTAAGCACCGAATTAATGAGAATTAGCCAGCCTCCGTATGACATAAGTTTGCCCTTCTAGCAACTTATTTTCTTTTCAAATCAATCTTCAATGCACTTTCATTCTTTATTAGAAAGCTTGCAATGGTGAATCGATATGCCCAGATAACTGAAAGGCAGGGAACCCAATTCACACCCAAACAGTTGTTTGTAAGCTTCTTGTTCGTCTTTAGCTCTCCCAAAGAAGAACAATTCGCTTTTGTTAAAATTAATCTTCAGCCATGACAACTGTTCAAATAAGCATAACATTATATGAAATTCATTTTTGTATTCCATTTGAAAGTTCGTCTAAACATCATCTGGCTACATATTGTACCACATCATTTTTTGTTATTGTACATCTAGTACCAATGACGGACAAACTAAATGGTAGCCACACATGCCGATCTAACATCACATAAACTATATATCCTAGGCGCCGCCAACCCTAGGCGACACGGGGGGCGATCCGCCACCGCCGGCCCTAGGCCTTCTCCCTCGTCTCCTCCTTCCTGCTGTCGCTTGAGGCCACGCCGGCGAAGCCCAGGCCTGTGACGGTGGCGGTAGGGCCTTCCCACTCGCGTAGTGGTGGCGACATCTCCTGGCGACAGCGGGGAATGGTTCGGCGGTCAACTGGCGACATGGGTCGGCGGGTTCCTGGTGGTGTGCTTGGTGCGGCGACATCGGTGGTGCGACCTTCCCGCGGTAGAGGAGCCCCTGTGGCGGCGCATGAGATCTCGGGTCTCGCCTTGCCCGGATGGGCTTGGGAGGGTCGACGATCCTGGTGAATGTCTATAGGCGGGCATGGTGGGCCAGACGGCGCTAGCTTAGGCACCGTGGTAGTGTCGTGGCCGGTCTGGCAGCGGTGGCATGGACCCTTCGCCCGGCCCCCGGCAGTGATGGCAGCGATACGTGCACAAGATGCTTGATGGAGGCTATTCGAACAGATCCGGGTGAAAACCTGGCTTCGGCTTGCTGCCAAGGCTGGCGGTGGCGGTGCTCTTTTAGGACGCTCTCTTCTTGAAGGCACCGTTGAGGAGAAGTTCAAGGCCACTATCTGCTACCTCCGGGGGAAACCCCAGATCAGTAGATTGGATGACAGCGACACATTAGTGTCGTCTACCCTTTGGGGGCGTCATTCTTGGAGGTGTACACAGGCTCGAGGGACCAGAGGACAACTTCTTTAGTGGAGCGGTGCTTCATCATTCGCATTGATGGGGGCAGATCTCGGCGGCGTGGCGTTATGGAGATTCCGCGCCCGATGCGCCGAGATGGACTCGTGTAGGAGGAGGATGTCGTCCGGCATCATGGTGGCGTCGATGGCAGAGAGGCCTGGCAAGGTCGGTGCGTTGGGTTCTGCTCTGAAGATGGATTGCTGGAAGAGGGCGGCGACGACACATGAGAGTGCGTCAGACCAGTTTGTGCCCCAAACCAGGTATGTGGTTTGGTTGGGGCCTCTGGCTTTAGATGTTAGGCATTTGTGTGATGTATGTTTGGTATTAGAGCATCTCCAGCCGCGCCCCAAACAGGCCCCCCGGGGCGACTTTCTTCGCGCTGGCGCCGAAAAAACCCCCAGTCGGGCCGCCAAGACGCGAAATCCAGCAGCTCAGCCCGTTTTTGGGACCGGCGATCCCAGGCCGAACCCAACACACTAGGGGCGCTCGGGGCTCCGGCGGAAGGGAAAACCACGTCTGGGCCACACTGTCAGGCGAAATGTCAAGACAGGCATCCATATTAGCCCCCCCCGGCGTGTGCGCACCCTCCTGCCACCTTGTCGATCCCGGCACCGCCCACCCCCACCACCGCTAGATAGGCCATTCCCCGCTGAAAAACAGAGAGGGTCTCTCCGCGGCAACCTCTCCACCACCTTCCTGAGTGATTTTTCTAGCTCTTCGGCCATGCAGGGCGGGATACCGACGGCTATGCGCCCACCATGACCACCAGGTGTTCGGCGATTTGTCTGCTCGGCGATGGACTCGGATGATGAGGAGGCGCTCGCGGCGCTGCTGGAGGAGGAAGCCGATGCCGACGTCCAGGACGAAGAGCATCTCATGGTCCTCGCTGCCCTGGCCGGCCTGCTCGCGAGCAATGCAAAGCTACGGTGAGGTGGCTCGGCGCTGGGGTGGTTGAAAGAAAAGAACCGGCAACGATTGGAAGGCTATTGCTTGCTCTACTCCGACTACTTCGCCGACGCTCCACTACACGGCAACAAAGTATTTCGGCGCCGTTATCGGATGAGCCGAAAGCTTTTCCTCAGGATCGTGAATTCCATCCGGGAGTTCGACAGCTACTTCAAGTGCAAGAAGGATTGCACTGGTACACTTGGATTCACCTCAATCCGGAAGTGCACCACAACCATGAGGATGCTTGCATACAGAGCTCCCTGATTCACTCGACGACTATGGGCGCACGGCCGAGTCCACGTGTTGGGGAACGTAGTAATTCAAAAAAAATTCCTACGATCACGCAAGATCTATCTAGGAGAAGCATAGTAATGAGCGAGAAGAGTGTGTCCACGTACCCTCGTAGATCGAAAGTGTAAGCGTTTAGTAACACGGTTGATGTAGTCGAACGTCTTCGCGATCCAACCGATCCAAGCACCGAACGTACGGCACCTCCGCGTTCAGCACACGTTCAGCTCGATGACGTCCCTCAAGCTCTTGATCCAGTTGAGGACGAGGAAGAGTTCCGTTAGCATGACGGTGTGGCGACGGTGATGATGAAGTTACCGGCGCAGGGCTTCGCCTAAGCACTATGATGATATGACCGAGGTGTGTAACTGTGGAGGGGGGCACCGCACACGGCTAAGAGAAACTTTGTTGTGTGTTCTAGCGGTGCCCCCCCCACATATATATAGGTGGGAGGGGGAGGGAGCAACAGGAGGCGCGCCCCAAGTAGGAGGATTCCTACTTGGGGCCTAATCCTATTCGGCCTCCCCCCTTTCCATGTTTCCCGGAGGGAGAAGGAAAGAGGAGGGGGAGAGAAGGAAAGGGGAGGCCGAATTGCCCCCCTTCCTTTCTCTCCTCTCCCTTTCCTTTCCCCCCACCTATTCGGCCATGTATGGGGCGCACCAGCCCACTAGGAGCTCGTCTGGCCCGCCATAGCCCAATAAGGCCCATATCTTGGTCGGGGGGGGGGGGGGTGTCCGGAACCCCTTTCCGGTGACCCGATACGTACCCGGTACCCCCGAAACACTTCTGGTGTCCAAATACTATCAACCTATATACGAATCTTTACCTCTTGACCATTACGAGACTCCTCGTCATGTCTGTGATCTCATCCGGGACTCATAACAACATTCGGTCATCAAATCACATAACTCACACAGTATAAAATCATCATCGAACGTTAAGCATGCGGACCCTACGGGTTTGAGAACTATGTATACATGACCGAGACATATCTCCGGTCAATAACCAATAGCGGAACATGGATGCTCATATTGGCTCCTACATATTCTACGAAGATCTTTATCGGTCAAACTGCATAACAACATATGTCATTCCCTTTGTCATCGGTATGTTACTTGCCCGAGATTCGATCGTCAGTATCATCATACCTAGTTCAATCTCGTTACCAGCAAGTCTCTTTACTCGTTCCGTAATGCATCATCCCGTAACTAACTCATTAGTCACATTGCTTGCAAGGCTTATAGTGATGTGCATTACTGAGAGGTCCCAGAGATAACTCTCCGATACACAGAGTGACAAATCCTAATCTTGATCTATGCCAACCCAAAAAACTCCTTCGTAGACACCTATAGAGCATCTTTATAATCACCCAGTTACGTTGTGACATTTGATAGCACACAAGATGTTCCTCCAGTATTTGGGAGTTGCATAATCTCATAGTCAGAGGAACATGTATAAGTCATGAAGAGAGCAATAGCAATAAAACTAAACGATCATTATGCTAAGCTAATGGATGGGTCTTTGTCCATCACATCATTCTCTAATGATGTGATCCCATTCATCAAATGACAACACATGTGTATGGTCACGAAACATAACCATCTTTGATCAACGAGCTAGTCTAGTAGAGGCATACTAGGGACACTCTGTTTTGTCTATGTATTCACACATGTACTAAGTTTCCGGTTAATACAATTCTAGCATGAATAATAAACATTTATCATGACATAAGGAAATATAAATAACAACTTTATTATTGCCTCTAGGGCATATTTCCTTCAGTCTCCCACTTGCACTAGAGTCAATAATCTAGTTCACATCGTCATGTGATTTAACACCAATAGTTCACATCTTTATGTGATTAGTTCACATCGCCATGTGACTAACACCAAAAGGGTTTACTAGAGTCAATAATCTAGTTCACATTGCTATGTGATTAACACCTAAAGAGTACTAAGGTGTGATCATGTTTTGCTTGTGAGAGAAGTTTAGTCAACGGGTCTGTCACATTCAGAGTCGTATGTATTTTGCAAATTTTCTATGTCTACAATACTCTTCATGGAGCTACTCTAGCTAATTTCTCCCACTTTCAATATGTATCCAGATTGTGACTCAGAGTCATCCATATCAGTGTAAAAGCTTGTATCGACGTAACTCTTTACGATGAACTCTTTATCACCTCCATAACTGAGAAATATTTTCTTAGTCCTCTTAGGTAACTAAGGATAACTTTGACTGATGTCCAATGATCCACTCCTGGATCACTTTCGTACCCCTTTTCCAAACTCATGGCAAGGTACACAACAGGTTTGTTACACAACATGGCATACTTTATAGAACCTATGACTGCGGCATAGGGAATGACTTTCATTCTCTCTCCATCTTCTGCCGTGGTCGGGTTTTGAGTCTTACTCAACTTCATACCTTATAACTCAGGCAAGAACTCCTTCTTTGACTGATCCATTTTGAACTCTTTCAAAAACTTATCAAGGTATGTACTCATCGAAAGTCTTATCAAGCGTCTTGATCTATCTATATAGATCTTGATGCTCAATATGTAAGCAGGTTCACTGAGGTCTTTCTTTGAAAAAATCCTTTCAAACACTCCTTTATGCTTTTCAGAAAATCCTACATCATTTCCAATCAACAATATGTCATTCACATATACTTACCAGAAAGTTTGTAGTGCTCCCACCCTTTTTCTTGTAAATACAGGCTTCACCGAAGTCTGTATAAATCTATATGCTTTGATCAACTCATCAAAGCGTATATTCCATCTCTGAGATGCTTGCACCAGTCCATAGATGGATCGCTGGAGCTTGGACATTTTTTTAGCACCTTTAGGATTGACAAAACCTTCTGGTTGCATCATATACAACTCTTTTTTAATAAATCCATTAAGGAATGCAGTTTTGTTATCCATTTGTGAGACTTCATAAAATGCGGAAATTGCTAACATGATTCAGACAGACTTAAGCATCGCTATGAGAGAAAATCTCATTGTACTCAACACCTTGAATTTGTCGAAAACCTTTCGCGACAAGTCGAGCTTTGTAGATAGTAAGACTACCATCAGCGTCCATCTTCCTCTTGAACATCCATTTATTCTTAATGGTTTGCCGATCATCAGGCAAGTCCACCAAAGTCCACACTTTGTTCTTATATATGGATGCTATCTCAGATTTCATGGCCTTGAGCCATTTTGCGGAATCCGGGCTCATCATCGCTTCCTCATAGTTCGTAGGTTTATCATGGTCTAGTAACATGACTACCAGAACAGGATTACCGTACCACTCTGGTGCGGACCGTACTTTGGTTGACCTACGAGGTTTGGTAGTAACTTGATCTGAAGTTTCATCACCATCATCACTAGCGTCCTCACTAATTGATGTAGGAATCAGCGGAACTGATTTTTGTGATGAACTACTTTCCAATTGGGGAGAAGGTACAATTACCTCATCAAGTTATACTTTCCTCCCACTCACTTCTTTCAAGAGAAACTCCTTCTCTAGAAAGGATCCATTCTTGGCAACAAAAATCTTGCCTTCGGATCTGTGATAGAAGTGTTGGAAATATGCCCTAGAGGCAATAATAAAATGATTATTATTATATTTCCTTGTTCATGGTAATTGTCTATTGTTCATGCTATAATTGTGTTATCCGGAAATCGTAATACATGTTTGAATACATAGACCACAACATGTCCCTAGTGAGCCTCTAGTTGACTAGCTTGTTGATCAACAGATGGTCATGGTTTCCTGACTATGGACATTGGATGTCATTGATAACGGGATCACATCATTAGGAGAATGATGTGATGGACAAGACCCAATCCTAAGCATAGCGCAAGATCGTGTAGTTCGTCTGCTAGAGCTTTTCTAATGTCAAGTATCATTTCCTTAGACCATGAGATTGTGCCACTCCCGGATACCGTAAGAGTGCTTTGGGTGTGCCAAACTTCACAACGTAACTGGGTGACTATAAAGGTGCACTACGGGTATCTCCGAAAGTGTCTGTTGGGTTGGCATGAATCGAGACTGGGATTTGTCACTCCGTGTGACGGAGAGGTATCTCTGGGCCCACTCGGTAATGCATCATCATAATGAGCTCAATGTGACCAAGTGGTTGATCACGGGATCATGCATTACAGTACGAGTAAAGAGACTTGCCGGTAACGAGATTGAACGAGGTATTGGGATACCGACGACCGAATCTCAGGCAAGTATCATACCGATAGACAAAGGGAATTATGTACGGGATTGATTGAATCCTCGACATCATGGTTCATCCAATGAGATCATCGAGGAGCATGTGGGAGCCAACATGGGTATCCAGATCCTGCTGTTGGTTATTGACCGAAGAGTCGTCTCGGTCATGTCTGCATGGTTCCCGAACCCGTAGGGTCTACACACTTAAGGTTCGGTGACGCTAGAGTTGTAGAGATATTAGTATGCAGTAACCCGAAAGTTGTTCAGAGTCCCGGATGAGATCCCGGACGTCACGAGGAGTTCCGAAATGGTCTGGAGGTAAAGATTTGTATATAGGAAGTCCAGTTTCGGCCATCGGGAAAGTTTCGGGGTCACCGGTATTGTACCGGGACCACCGGAAGTGTCCGGGGGGTCCACCGGGTGGGGCCACCTATCCCGGAGGGCCCTATGGGCTGAAGTGGGAGGGGAACCAGCCTCTCGTGGGCTGGTGCGCCCCCATGGGCCTCCCCTGCGCCTAGGGTTGGAAACCCTGGGGGTGGGGGTGCCCCACCAGACTTGGGGGGCAAGTTCCCCCCTTGCCCCCCCCCCTTGAGATTGGATCTCTTGGGGCCGGCGCCCCCCTAGGGCACCTATATAAAGAGGGGGGAGGGAGGGCAGCGCACCCAAGCCCCTGGCGCCTCCCTCTTCCCCCCGTAACACCTCTCCCTCTCGCTGAGCTTGGCGAAGCCCTGCCGAGATCCCCGCTGCTTCCACCACCACGTCGTCGTGCTACTGGATCTCCATCAACCTCTCCTTCCCCTTGATGGATCAAGAAGGAGGAGACGTCTCTCCCAACCGTACGTGTGTTGAATGCGGAGGTGCCGTCCGTTCGGCGCTCGGTCATCGGTGATTTGGATCACGACGAGTACGACTCCATCAACCTCGTTCTCTTGAACGCTTCCGCTCGCGATCTACAAGGGTATGTAGATGCACTCCTCTCCCTCTCATTGCTAGAAGACTCCATAGATTGATCTTGGTGATGCGTAGAAAAAATTTTAATTTCTGCAACGATCCTCAACAGTGGCATCATGAGCTAGGTCTATGCGTAGTTTCTATGCACGAGTAGAACACAAGATGTTGTGGGCGTCGATTTTGTCAATTTACTTGCCGTTACTAGTCTTATCTTGATTCGGCGGCATCGTGGGATGAAGCGTCCCGGACCGACCTTACTCGTACACTTACGTGAGACAGGTTCCACCGACTGACATGCAATAGTTGCATAAGGTGGCTAGCGGTTGTCTGTCTCTCCCACTTTACTCGGATTGGATTCGATGAAAAGGGTCCTTATGAAGGGTAAATAGAAATTGGCATATCACGTTGTGGTTTTGGCATAGGTAATAAACTTTCTTGCTAAGAATCCTATAGCAGCCACGTAAAAATTTGCAACAACAATTAGAGGACGTCTAACTTGTTTTTGCAGCATATGCCGTGTGATGTGATATGGCCAAAAGGATGTGATGAATGATATATGTGATGTATGAGATTGATCATGTTCTTGTAATAGGAATCACGACTTGTATGTCGATGAGTATGAAAACCAGCAGGAGCCATAGGAGTTGTCTTAATTTATTTATGACCTGCGTGTCAACATAAACATCATGTAATTACTTTACTTTATTGCTAAACCGTTAGCCATAGTAGTAGAAGTAATAGATGACAAGACAACTTCATGAAGATACGATGATGGAGATCATGATGATGGAGATCATGGTGTCATGCCGGTGACGATGATGATCATGGCGCCCCGAAGATGGAGATCAAAAGGAGCAAGATGATATTGGCCATATCATGTCACTATTTGATTGCATGTGATGTTTATCATGTTTTTACATCTTATTTGCTTAGAACGACGGTAGCTTAAATAAGATGATCCCTCGCAATAATTTCAAGAAAGTGTTCCCCCTAACTGTGCACCGTTGCGAAGGTTCATTGTTTCGAAGCACCACGTGATGATCGGGTGTGATAGATTCTAACGTTCGAATACCCCGGTGTAAGCCAGATTTACACACGCAATACACTTAGGTTGACTTGACGAGCCTAGCATGTACAGACATGGCCTCGCAACACGGAAGACCGAAAGGTCGAACATGAGTCGTATAGAAGATACAATCAACATGAAGATGTTCACCGATGATGACTAGTCCGTCTCACGTGATGATCGGACACGGCCTAGTTGACTCGGATCATGTATCACTTAGATGACTAGAGGGATGTCTGTCTAAGTGGGAGTTCATTAAATAATTTGATTAGATGAACTTAATTATCATGAACTTAGTCTAAAATCTTTAAAATATGTCTTGTAGATCAAATGGCCCACGCTAATGTTGCCCTCAACTTCAACGCGTTCCTAGAGAAAACCAAGCTGAAAGACGATGGTAGCAACTATACGGACTGGGTCCGGAACTTGAGGATCATCCTCATAGCTGCCAAGAAAACATATTTCCTTGAAGCACCGCTAGGTGAAGCACCAACCCCAGCAAACCAAGGCGTTATGAACGCTTGGCAGTCCCGTGTTGATGATTACTCCCTGGTTCAGTGCAGCATGCTTTATAGCTTAGAACCCGGGCTCCAAAAGCATTTCGAGTAGCAAGGAGCATATGAGATGTTCCAAGAGCTGAAAATGGTTTTCCAAGCTCATCCCCGGGTCAAGAGATATGAAGTTTCCGACAAGTTCTACAGTTGCAAGATGGAGGAGAATAGTTCCGTCAGTGAGCACATACTCAAAATGTCTGGGTTCCACAACCGCTTGACTCAACTGGGAGTTGATCTCCCGGATGACGCGGTCGGTGAAAGAATCCTCCAGTCGCTTCCACCGAGCTACAAGAGCTTTGTGATGAACTTCAATATGCAGGGGATGGAAAAGACCATTCCTGAGGTATATTCAATGCTGAAATCAGCGGAGGTGGAGATCAAAAAGGAACATCAAGTGTTGATGGTGAATAAAACCACTAAGTTCAAGAAAGGCAAGGGTAAGAAAAACTTCAAGAAGGACGGCAAGGGAGTTGCCGCGCCCAGTAAGCCAGTTGCCGGGAAAAAGCCAAAGAATGGACCCAAGCCTGAGACTGAGTGCTTTTATTGCAAGGGAAGTGGTCACTGGAAGCGGAACTGCCCCAAGTACTTAGCGGACAAGAAGGCCGGCAACACCAAACATATATGTGATATACATGTTAGTGATGTGTACCTTACCAGTACTCGTAGTAGCTCCTGGGTATTTTATACCGGTGCGGTTGCTCATATTTGTAACTCAAAACAGGAGCTGCGGAATAAGCGGAGACTAGCGAAGGACGAGGTGGCGATGCGCGTCGAGAATGGTTCCAAGGTCGATGTGATCGCCGTCGGCACGCTACCTCTACATTTACCTACGGGATTAGTTTTAAACCTCAATAATTCTTATTTAGTGCCAGCTTTGAGCATGAACATTGTATCAAGATCTTGTTTAATATGAGATGGCTACTCATTTAAATCTGAGAATAATGGTTGCTCTATTTATATGAGAGATATGTTTTATGGTCATGCCTCGCTGGTCAATGGTTTATTCTTAATGAATCTCGAATGTAATGTTACACATATTCATAGTGTGAATACCAAAAGATGTAAGGTTGATAATGATAGTCCCACATACTTGTGGCACTGCCACCTTGGTCACATTGGTGTCAAACGCATGAAGAAGCTCCATGCAGATGGACTATTGGAGTCTCTTGATTACGAATCATTTGACACGTGCGAACCATGCCTCATGGGTAAAATGACCAAGACTCCGTTCTTCGGAACAATGGAGCGAGCAACCAACTTATTGGAAATCATACATACTGATGTGTGCGGTCCAATGAGTGTTGAGGCTCGCGGTGGCTATCGTTATGTTCTCACCCTCACTGATGACTTGAGTAGATATGGGTATGTCTACTTAATGAAACACAAGTCTGAGACCTTTGAAAAGTTCAAGGAATTTCAGAGTGAGGTTGAGAATCAACGTGACATGAAAATCAAGTTCTTACGATCAGATCATGGGGGAGAATATTTGAGTCACGAATTTGGCACGCACTTAAGGAAATGTGGAATAGTTTCACAACTCACGCTGCCTGGAACACCTGAGCGTAATGGTGTATCCGAACGTCGTAATCGCACTCTATTGGATACGGTGCGATCTATGATATCTCTTACCGATCTACCGCTCTCATTTTGGGGCTATGCTTCAGAGATTGCCGCATTCACTTTAAATAGGGCTCCGTCGAAATCCGTTGAGATGACACCGTATGAATTATGGTTTGGGAAGAAACCTAAGCTGTCGTTTCTAAAAGTTTGGGGATGCGATGCTTATGTTAAGAAACTTCAACCTGAAAAGCTCGAACCCAAGTCGGAAAAATGCGTCTTCATAGGATACCCTAAGGAAACCATTGGGTATACCTTCTACCTCAGATCCGAAGGCAAGATCTTTGTTGCCAAGAACGGATCCTTTCTCGAGAAAGAGTTTCTCTCGAAACAAGTAAGTGGGAGGAAAGTAGAGCTAAATGAAGTACTGCCTCTTGAAACGGAAAGTAGCGCAGCTCAGGAAGGTGTTCCTATGGTGCCTGCACCGACTAGAGGGGAAGTTAATGATGATGATCAAGGTACTTCGGATCAAGCTCCTACTGAACTTCGTAGGTCCACAAGGACACGTTCCGCACCAGAGTGGTACGACAACCCTGTCTTGGAAATCATGTTGTTGGACAACGGTGAACCTTCGAACTATGAAGAAGCGATGTCGGGCCCAGATTCCGACAAATGGCTAGAAGCCATGAAATCCGAGATAGGATCCATGTATGAAAACAAAGTATGGACTTTGACTGACTTGCCCGATGATCGGCGAGCCATAGAAAATATATGGATCTTTAAGAAGAAGACAGACGCAGATGGTAATGTGATCATCTATAAGGCTCGACTCGTCGCTAAGGGTTATCGACAAGTTCTAGGGGTTGACTACGATGAGACTTTCTCACCCGTAGCGAAGCTGAAGTCCGTCCGAATCATGTTAGCAATTGTCGCATTCTATGATTATGAGATATGGCAAATGGACGTCAAAACGGCATTCCTTAACGGCTTTCTTAAGGAAGAATTGTATATGATGCAGCCGGAAGGTTTTGTCGATCCTAAGAATGCTGACAAGGTATGCAAGCTCCAACGCTCAATCTATGGGCTGGTGCAAGCATCTCGGAGTTGGAGCATTCGATTTGATGAGATGATCAAAGCATTTGGGTTTACACAGACTTATGGAGAAGCCTGTGTTTACAAGAAAGTGAGTGGGAGCTCTGTAGAATTTCTCATATTATATGTGGATGACATACTATTGATGGGAAATGATATAGAATTCTTGGAAAGCATAAAGGCCTACTTGAACAAGTGTTTCTCAATGAAGGACCTTGGAGAAGCTGCTTATATATTAGGCATCAAGATCTATAGAGATAGATCGAGACGCCTCATCGGTCTTTCACAAAGTACGTACCTTGACAAGATATTGAAGAAGTTCAATATGGATCAGTCCAAGAAGGGGTTCTTGCCTGTATTGCAAGGTGTGCGATTGAGCATGGCACAATGCCCAACCACGGCAGAAGATAGAGAAAAGATGAGTGTCGTCCCCTATGCCTCGGCCATAGGGTCTATTATGTATGCCATGCTGTGTACCAGACCTGATGTAAACCTTGCCGTGAGTTTGGTAGGAAGGTACCAAAGTAATCCCGGCATGGAACACTGGACAGCGGTCAAGAACATCCTGAAGTACCTGAAAAGGACTAAAGATATGTTTCTCGTATATGGAGGTGACGAGGAGCTCGTCGTGAAGGGTTACGTCGACGCTAGCTTCGACACAGATCTGGATGACTCTAAGTCACAAACCGGATACGTGTATATTTTGAATGGTGGGGCAGTTAGCTGGTGCAGTTGCAAGCAAAGTGTTGTGGCGGGATATACATGTGAAGCGGAGTACATGGCAGCCTCGGAGGCAGCACAAGAAGCAATGTGGGTGAAGGAATTCATTACCGACCTAGGAGTGATTTCCAATGCGTCGGGCCCGGTGAATCTCTTCTGTGACAACACTGGAGCTATTGCCCTTGCCAAGGAGCCCAGGTTTCACAAGAAGACCAGACACATCAAGCGTCGCTTCAACTCCATTCATGAAAATGTTCAAAATGGAGACATAGATATTTGTAAAGTGCATACGGACCTGAATGTCGTAGATCCATTGACTAAACCTCTTTCCCGAGCAAAACATGATCAACACCAGAACTCTATGGGTGTTCGATTCATCACAATGTAACTAGATTATTGACTCTAGTGCAAGTGGGAGACTGTTGGAAATATGCCATAGAGGCAATAATAAAATGGTTATTATTATATTTCCTTGTTCATGGTAATTGTCTATTGTTCATGCTATAATTGTGTTATCCGGAAATCGTAATACATGTGTGAATACATAGACCACAACATGTCCCTAGTGAGCCTCTAGTTGACTAGCTCGTTGATCAACAGATGGTCATGGTTTCCTGACTATGGACATTGGATGTCATTGATAACGGGATCACATCATTAGGAGAATGATGTGATGGACAAGACCCAATCCTAAGCATAGCGCAAGATCGTGTAGTTCGTCTGCTAGATCTTTTCTAATGTCAAGTATCATTTCCATAGACCATGAGATTGTGCAACTCCCGGATACCATAAGAGTGCTTTGGGTGTGCCAAACGTCACAACGTAACTGGGTGACTATAAAGGTGCACTACGGGTATCTCCAAAAGTGTCTGTTGGGTTGGCACGAATCGAGATTGGGATTTGTCACTCCGTGTGACGGAGAGGTATCTCTGGGCCCACTCGGGGATGCATCATCATAATGAGCTCAATTTGAACAAGTGGTTGATCACGGGATCATGCATTACAGTATGAGTAAAGGGACTTGCCGGTAACGAGATTGAACGAGGTATCGGGATACCGACGATCGAATCTCGGGCAAGTATCGTACCGATAGACAAAGGGAATTGCGTATGGGATTGATTGAATCCTAGACATCGTGGTTCATCTGATGAGATCATCGAGGAGCATGTGGGAGCCAACATGGGTATCCAGATCCCGCTGTTGGTTATTGACCGGAGAATCGTCTCGGTCATGTCTGCATGGTTCCCGAACCCGTAGGGTCTACACACTTAAGGTTCAGTGACGCTAGGGTTGTAGAGATATTAGTATGCGGTAACCCGAAAGTTGTTCAGAGTCCCGGATGAGCTCTCGGACGTCACGAGGAGTTCCGGAATGGTTCGGAGGTAAAGATTTGTATATAGGAAGTCCAGTTTCGGCCATCGGGAAAGTTTCGGGGTCACCGGTATTGTACCGGGACCACCGGAAGTGTCCGGGGGGTCCACCGGGTGGGGCCACCTATCCCGGAGGGCCCTATGGGCTGAAGTGGGAGGGGAACCAGCCTCTGGTGGGCTGGTGCGCCCCCATGGGCCTCCCCCTGCGCCAAGGGTTGGAAACCCTGGGGGTGGGGGCGCCCCACCAGACTTGGGGGGCAAGTTCCCCCCTTGCCCCCCCTTGAGATTGGATCTCTTGGGGCCGGCGCCCCCCCTAGGGCACCTATATAAAGAGGGGGGAGGGAGGGCTGCGCACCCAAGCCCCTGGCACCTCCCTCTTCCCCCCGTAACACCTCTCCCTCTCGCTGAGCTTGGCGAAGCCCTGCCGAGATCCCCGCTGCTTCCACCACCACGCCGTCGTGCTGCTGGATCTCGATCAACCTCTCCTTCCCCTTGCTGGATCAAGAAGGAGGAGACGTCTCTCCCAACCGTACATGTGTTGAACGCGGAGGTGCCGTCCATTCGGCACTCGGTCATCGGTGATTTGGATCACGACGAGTACGACTCCATCAACCCCGTTCTCTTGAACGGTTCCGCTCGCGATCTACAAGGGTATGTAGATGCACTCCTCTCCCTCTCGTTGCTAGAAGACTCCATAGATTTATCTTGGTGATGCGTAGAAATTTTTTAATTTCTGCAACGATCCTCAACAAGAAGGTGTACCCGACAGTCTCCTTTGGGTATCCTATGAAGATGCATTTCTCTGATTTGGGTTCGGGCTTATCAGGTTGAAGCTTTTTCACATAAGCATCGCAGTCCCAAACTTAAAGAAATGACAGCTTGGGTTTCTTGCCAAACCATAGTTCATATGGTGTCGTCAACGGATTTAGATGGTGCCCTATTTAACGTGAATGCAGCTGTCCCTAATGCATAACCCCAAAACGATAGTGGTAAAACGGTAAGAGACATCATAGATCGCACCATATCTAATATAGTACGGTTACGATGTTCGAACAGACCATTACGCAGTGGTGTTTCAGGTGGCGTGAGTTATGAAACTATTCCACATTGTTTTTAAATGAAGGCCGAACTCGTAACTCAAATATTTGCCTCCGCGATCAGATCGTAGAAACTTTATTTTCTTGTTACGATGATTCTTCACTCTGAAATTATTTGAACTTTTCAAATGTTTCAGACTTGTGTTTCATTAAGTAGATATACCCATGTCTGCTCAAATCATCTGTGAAGATTAGAAAATAACGATACCCTCCGCGAGCCTCAACACTCATCGGACCGCATACATCGAAATGTATTATTTCCAATAAGTCAGTGGCTCCCTCCATTGTTCCGGAGAACGGAGTCTTAGTCATCTTGCCCATGAGGCATGGTTCACAAGCATCAAATGATTCATAATCAAGTGATTCCAAAAGTCCATTCGCATGGAGTTTCTTCACGCGCTTTACACCAATATGACCTAAACGGCAGTGCCACAAATATGTTGCACTATCATTATCAACTTTGCATCTTTTGGCATCAATATTATGAATATGTGTATCACTACGATCGAGATTCAATAAACCATTTACATTGAGTGTATGACCATAGAAGGTTTTATTCATGTAAACAGAACAACAATGAATAACCATATTGCAATAAACATGATCCAATCATATTCATGCTCAACGCAAACACCAAATAACATTTATTTTAGGTTCAACACTAATCCCGAAGGTAAAAGGAGTGTGTGATGGTGATCTTATCAACCTTGGAATCATTTCCAATACACATTGTCACCTCGTCCTTAACTAGTCTCTGTTTATCTTGCAATTCCTGTTTTCGTGCTACTACTCTTAGCAACTGAACCAGTATCAAATAACGAGGGGTTGCTATAAACACTTGTAAAGTACACATCAATAACATGTATATCAAATATAGCTTTGTTCACTTTGCCATCCTTCTTATCCACCAAGTATCTAGGGCAGTTCCACTTCCAGTGACCATTTCCTTTGCAGTAGAAGCGCTCATTTTCAGGCTTGGGTCTAGATTTGGGTTTCTTCATGGGAGTGGCAACTTGCTTGCCATTCTTCTTGAAATTCCCTTTATTTCCATTTGCCCTTTTACTTGAAACTAGTGGTATTCTTAACCATCAACACTTGATGCTTTTTCTTGATTTCTACCTTCCCCGATTTCAGCATCACGAAGAGCTCGTGAATCGTTTTCATCATCCCTTGCATATTATAGTTCATCATGAAGTTCTAGTAGCTTGGTGATAGTGACTAGAGAATACTATCAATCACTATATTATCTGGAAGATTAACTCCCACTTGATTCAAGCGATTGTAGTACCCAGACAATCTGAGCACATGCTCACTGGTTGAGCTATTCTCCTTCATCTTGTAGGCAAAGTAGTGTCAGAGGTCTCATACCTCTCGACACGGGCATGGTCTGAAATACTAATTTCAACTCTTGGAACATCTCATATGCTCCATGGCGTTCAAAACGTTTTTGAAGTCCCGGTTTTAAGCCGTAAAGCATGGTGCACTAAACTATCAAGTAGTCATCATATCAAGCTTGCCAATGTTCATAACGTATGCATATACTCCTGCAATAGGTCTGTCACCTAGCGCTTCATCAAGGACACAATTCTTCTATGCAGCAATGAGGATAATCCTCAGATCACGGACCCAGTCCGCATCATTGCTACTATCATCTTTCAACTTAGTTTTCTCTACGAACATATCAAAAATAAATGGGGAGCTACATCACAAGATATTGATCTACAACATAGATAGATATGCAAAAACTATCAGATACTAAGTTCATGATAAATTAAAGTTTAATTAATCATATTACTTAAGAACTCCCACTTATATAGACATCCCTCTAGTCATCTAAATGATCACATGATCCATATCAACTAAACCATGTCCGATCATCATGTGAGATGAAGTAGTTTTCAATGGTGAACATCACTGATCATATCTGCTATATGATTCATGCTCGACCTTTCGGTCCCAGTGTTTCGAGGCCATATCTACATATGCTAGGCTCGTCAAGTTTAACCCGAGTATTCTTCATGTGCAAAACTGGCTTGGACCCGTTGTATGTGAATGTAGAGCTTATCACACCCGATCATCATGTGGTGTCTCGGCACGACGAACTGTAGCAACGGTGCATACTCAGGGAGAACACTTATACCTTGAAGTGAGGGATCATCTTATAATGCTACCGCCGTACTAAGCAAAATAAGATGCATAAAAGATAAACATCACATGCAATCAAAATAAGTGATATGATATGGCCATCATCATCTTGTGCCCTTGATCTCCATCTCCAAATCACCGTCATGATCACCATCATCACCGGCTTGACACCTTGATCTCCATCGTAGCATCGTTGTCGTCTCGCCAACTATTGCTTCTACGACTATAACTACCGCTTAGTGATAAAGTAAAGCAACTACATGGCGATTGCATTTCATACAATAAAGAGACAACAACAAGGCTCCTGCCAGTTGCCGATCACTTTTACAAATCATGATCATCTCATACAACAATTTATATCTCATCACGTTGACCATATCACATCACAACATGCCCTGCAAAAACAAGTTAGACGTCCTCTACTATGTTGTTGCAAGTTTTACGTGGCTGCTATGGGCTTCTAGCAAGAACCGTTCTCACCTACGTATCAAAACCACAATGATTTTTCGTCAAGTGTGTTGTTTTAACCTTCAGCAAGGACCAGGCGTAGTCAAACTCGATTCAACTAAAGTTGGAGAAACAGACACCCGCTAGCCACCTATGTGCGAAGCACGTCGGTAGAACCAGTCTCATGAACGCGGTCATGTAATGTCGATCCGGGCCGCTTCATCCAACAATGCCGTCGAATCAAAATAAGACGTTGCTGGTAAGCAGTATGACTATTATTGCCCACAACTCTTTGTGTTCTACTCGTGCATATAACATCTACGCATAGACCTGGCTCGGATGCCACTGTTGGGGAACGTAGTAATTCCAATAAATTCCAACGATCACGCAAGATCTATCTAGGAGAAGCATAGCAACGAGCGCGAAGAGTGTGTCCATGTACCCTTGTAGACCGAAAGCAGAAGCGTTTAGTAACGCGGTTGATGTAGTCGAACGTCTTGACGGTGCAACCGATCCAAGCACCGAACGTACGGCACCTCCGCATTCAGCACACATTCAGCTCGATGACGTCCCTCGAGCTCTTGATCCAGTTGAGGACGAGGGAGAGTTCCATCCGCACGACGGTGTGGCGACGGTGATGATGAAATTACCGGCACAAGACTTCGCCTAAGCACTATGACGATATGACCGAGGTGTGTAATTGTGGAGGGGGGTACCGCACACGGCTAAGAGAAACTTTGTTGTGTGTTCTAGCGGTGCCCCCCACATATATATAGGTGGGAGGGGGAGGGAGCAACAGGAGGCGCGCCCCAAGTAGGAGGAATCCTACTTGGGGCCTAATCCTATTCGGCCTCCCCCATTTCCATGTTTTCCGGAGGGAGAAGGAAAGAGGAGGGGGGAGAGAAGGAAAGGGGAGGCTGAATTGCCCCCCTTCCTTTCTCTCCTCTCCCTTTCCTTTCCCCCCACCTATTCGGCCATGTATGGGGTGCACCAGCCCACTAGGGGCTGGTCTATCCTGCCATAGGCCCAATAAGGCCCATATCTTGGCCGCGGTGTCCGAAACCCCTTTCCGGTGACCCGATATGTACCCGGTACCCCCGGAGCACTTCCAGTATCCAAATACTATCATACTATATATGAATTTTTACCTATCTACCATTTCGAGACTCCTCGTCATGTCCGTGATCTCATCCAGGACTCCGAACAACATTCGATCATCAAATCACATAACTCATACAATATAAAATCGTCATCGAACGTTAAGCGTGCGGACCCTACGGGTTCGAGAACTATGTAGACATGACCGAGACACATCTCCGGTCAATAACCAATAGCGGAACCTGGATTCTCATATTGGCTCCTACATATTCTATGAAGATCTTTATCGGTCAAATCGCATAACAACATACGTCATTCCCTTTGTCATCAGTATGTTACTTGCCCGAGATTCGATCGTCGGTATCATCATACCTAGTTCAATCTCGTTACCATCAAGTCTCTTTACTCGTTCCGTAATGCATCATCCCGTAACTAACTCATTAGTCACATTGCTTGCAAGGCTTATAGTGATGTGCATTACTGAGAGGTCCCAGAGATAACTCTCCGATACACAGAGTGACAAATCCTAATCTTGATCTATGCCAACCCAAAAAACACCTTCGTAGACACCTATAGAGCATCTTTATAATCCCCCAGTTACGTTGTGACGTTTGATAGCACACAAGATGTTCCTCCAGTATTTGGGAGTTGCATAATCTCATAGTCAGAGGAACATGTATAAGTCATGAAGAGAGCAATAGCAATAAAACTAAACGATCATTATGCTAAGCTAACGGATGGGTCTTTGTCCATCACATCATTCTCTAATGATGTGATCCCATTCATCAAATGACAACACATGTCTATGGTCACGAAACATAACCATCTTTGATCAACGAGCTAGTCTAGTAGAGGCATACTAGGGACACTCTGTTTTGTCTATGTATTCACACATGTACTAAGTTTCCGGTTAATACAATTCTAGCATGAATAATAAACATTTATCATGACATAAGGAAATATTGTTGGAAATATGCCCTAGAGGAAATAATAAAATGGTTATTATTATATTTCCTTGTTCATGATAATTGTCTATTGTTCATGCTATAATTGTGTTATCCGGAAATCGTAATACATGTGTGAATACATAGACCACAACATGTCCCTAGTGAGCCTCTAGTTGACTAGCTCGTTAATCAACAGATAGTCATGGTTTCCTGACTATGGACAGTAGATGTCATTGATAACGGGATCACATCATTAGGAGAATGATGTGATGGACAAGACCCAATCCTAAGCATAGCACAAGATCGTGTAGTTCGTCTGCTAGAGCTTTTCCAATGTCAAGTATCATTTCCTTAGACCATGAGATTGTGCAACTCCCGGATACCGTAGGAGTGCTTTGGGTGTGCCAAACGTCACAACGTAACTGGGTGGCTATAAAGGTGCACTATGGGTATCTCCGAAAGTGTCTGTTGGGTTGGCACGAATCGAGACTGGGATTTGTCACTCCATTTGACGGAGAGGTATATCTGGGCCCACTCGGTAAGGCATCATCATAATGAGCTCAATGTGACCAAGTGTTTGGTCACGGGATCATGCATTACGGTACGAGTAAAGTGACTTGCCGGTAATGAGATTGAACGAGGTATTGGGATACCGACGATCGAATCTCGGGCAAGTAACGTACCGATTGACAAAGGGAATTGTATACGGGATTACTTGAATCCTCAACATCGTGGTTCATCCGATGAGATCATCGAGGAGCATGTGGGATCCAACATGGGTATCCAGATCCCGATGTTGGTTATTGACCGGAGAGTCGTCTCGGTCATGTCTGCGTGTCTCCCGAACCCGTAGGGTCTACACACTTAAGGTTCGGTGACGCTAGGGTTGTAGAGATATTAGTATGTGGTAACCCGAAAGTTGTTCGGAGTCCCGAATGAGATCCCGGACGTCACGAGGAGTTCCGGAATGGTCCGGAGGTGAAGAATTGTATATAGGAAGTCCAGTTTCGGCCACTTGGAAAGTTTCAGGGGTCACCGGTATTGTACCGGGACCACCGGAAGGGTCCTGGCGGTCCACGGGTGGGGCCACCTATCCCGGTGGGCCCCATGGGCTGAAGTGGGAAAGGGAACCATCCCCTGGTGGGCTGGTGCGCCCCCCTTGGGCCTCCCCTGCGCCTAGGGTTGGAAACCCTAGGGGTGGGGGGCGTCCCACTTGACTTGGGGGGCAAGTCCCCCCCTTGGCCGCCCCCCCCCCTTGAGAAGGGATCTCTAGGGGGCCTGCACCCTCCCTGGACCCCTATATAAAGAAGGGGGGGAGGGAGGGCCGCGCACCCTAGCCCTTGGCGCCTCCCTCTCCCCTCGTAACACCTCTCCCTCTCGCTAAGCTTGGCGAAGCCCTGCCGAAATCACCGCTGCTTCCACCACCACGTCGTCGTGCTGCTGGATCTCCATCAACCTCTCCCTTCCCCTTGCTGGATCAAGAAGGAGGAGACGTCTTCCCCAACCGTACGTGTGTTGAACGCTGAGGTGCCGTCCGTTCGGCACTAGGATCTTCGATGATTTGGATCACGACGAGTACGACTTCCTCAACCCCGTTCTCTTGAACGCTTCCGCTCGCGATCTACAAGGGTATGTAGATGCACTCCTTTCCTCTTGTTGCTAGAAGTCTCCATAGATTGATCTTGGTGATGCGTAGAAAATTTTAAAATTCTGCTACGTTCCCAAACATTGGCATCATGAGCTAGCTCTATGCGTAGTTTCTATGCACGAGTAGAACACAAGATGTTGTGGGCATAAATTTTGTCAATTTACTTGCCGTTACTAGTCTTATCTTGATTCGGCAGCATCGTGGGATGAAGCGGCCCGGACCGACCTTACACGTACACTTACGTGAGACAGGTACCACCGACTGACATGCACTGGTTGCATAAGGTGGCTAGTGGGTGTCTGTCTCTCCCACTTTAGTCGGATCGGATTCGATGAAAAGGGTACTTATGAAGGGTAAATATAAATTGGCATATCACATTGTGGTTTTGGCGTAGGTAAGAAACGTTCTTGCTAAGAAACCTATAGTAGCCACGTAAAAATTTGTAACAACAATTAGAGGACGTCTAACTTGTTTTTGCAGCATATGCCGTGTGATGTGATATGGCCAAAAGGATGTGATGAATGATATATATGTGATGTATGAGATTGATCATGTTCTTGTAATAGGAATCACGACTTGCATGTCGATGAGTATGACAACCGGCAGGAGCCATAGGAGTTGTCTTAATTTATTTATGACCTGCGTGTCAACATAAATGTCACGTAATTACTTTACTTTATTGCTAAACCGTTAGCCATAGTAGTAGAATTAATAGATGACGAGACAACTTCATGAAGACATGATGATGGAGATCATGGTGTCATGCCGGTGACGATGATGATCATGGCGCCCCGAAGATGGAGATCAAAAGGAGCAAAATGATATTGGCTATATCATGTCACTATTTGATTGCATGTGATGTTTATCATGTTTTTGCTTCTTATTTGCTTAGAACGACGGTAGTAAATAAGATGATCCCTCACAATAATTTCAAGAAAGTGTTCCCCCTAACTGTGCGCCGTTGCGAAAGTTCGTTGTCACGAAGCACCACGTGATGATCAGGTGTGATAGATTCAAACGTTCACATACAACGGGTGTAAGCCAGATTTACACATGCAAAACACTTAGGTTGACTTGACGAGCGTAGCATGTATAGACATGGCCTCGGAACACAAGAGACCGAAAGGTCGAACATGAGTCGTATGGAAGATACGATCAACATGGAGATGTTCATCGATGATGACTAGTCCATCTCACGTGATGATCGGACACGGTCTAGTTGAGTCGGATCATGTATCACTTAGATGACTAGAGGGATGTCTAATCTGAGTGGGAGTTCATTAAATTTTTTTGATTAGATGAACTTAATTATCATGAACTTAGTCTAAAAATATTTGCAAAATTTCTTTTAGATCAAATGGCCATCGCTCATGTCAACCTCAACTTCAACGCATTCCTAGAGAAAACCAAGCTGAAAGATGATGGCAGCAACTATACGGACTGGGTCCGGAACCTGAGGATCATCCTCATAGCTGCCAAGAAAGCATATGCCCTAGAAGCACCGCTAGGTGACGCACCCATCCTAGAGAACCAAGACGTTATGAACGCTTGGCAGCAGCGTGTTGATGATTACTCCCTCGTTCAGTGCCGCATGCTTTACAGCTTAGAACCGGGGCTCCAAAAGCGTTTTGAGCAACACAGAGCATATGAGATGTTGTAAGTGCATCTAGTGCCACCCCTAGTTGGTTTTGGAGTATTGACGACAAACCTAGTTGAGGGACTAATGTGTTTGTGAGAATTGCAGGATAACACAGGTAGAAGTCCCTCATTGATTCGGTTTTACTACCAGAGATGACCCCTAAAAATGTATGAAGACATTGAAGCCAAAGGTGGTATATGAAGATATTCACATTGAAGACTATGACAAACGAAGACACGTTATGAAGCCTATGGAGCTCGAAGACTTAGATCTTTCGTAGTTCTTTTTCTTTTGTGTTGAGTCATAGGAACCACCATACTGTTAAGTGGGGTCCAGGAGAACCAGTCAGAATGACTGAAGTGATGCCTAAACCAAAAACCTATGTCTTCGAGTGAAGACAATGAGAGCGAATCTTGTCCAGAGCCGGACAAGTCAGCTTTGCTTGTAGCCCAAGTAAAGTTGCGATGAGAGTTTGAAATCTGACCGTTGAGACACGTGTCAGTTCCTTAGTGACCCAGGGTCATTTCGGACAAATCAGGTCGGGTTGCCAAGTGGCTATAAATAGCCCACCCCCTACAACCATAAATGGTTGGCTGCTCAGATTTCAGTGCACGGCTTTTGTCGTTTGAGAGCAGCCCACCTCGAAGCCTTTGAGAGAAAATTCCTAGCGAGGAGAAAAGCCCTAACCACCCAGAGCCAGAGAACATTGGGCATCACTTAAGTCTTCTTGTCTGTGTGATCTGAAGACTTATTACACTTGAGGACTGTGCATCCCCACACGGTTAGGCGTCGCCTTCAGAGCATCCAAGAGACATTGTGGATTGCCAGTGAACGAAGTCTGTGAAGGTTTGGGAGTCTACCTTGAAGACTTACCAGAGTGATTGGGCGAGGACTAAGTGACCTTAGCTCAAGGAGAATACGGTGAGGACTTGGTGTCCTGAGCTGCGTGTTCAGGACTGGGTGTCCGGGACTGTGTGTCCTAAGGTTTAAATACCTAGCCGCTCCAACCAGACGTATAGTTGTCACAGCAACTGGAACTGGTCCAACACATCATTGTCTTCAATGAGTCACTGGTTTCACCTTCACTTCCTTTTACTTACTGTTACTCATTGTGAAGCCAGTGCATGCTTGCTATACCTTTTGTCTTCACAACGTAACTGTATGATTTGTTTGGCTTCATAACTTCTTCCTACCTGATCCTTATTACACTGCAGCTACTTGTCATTGTGCTTTCACTCTATTGAATACTTGACCATGGCTTGCCTAGTGTAATCTAACTTCCGCTGCATAGTGATAGGCTTATCTCTACTGTTTGTCTTCATAACTTCCACATTTTGAAGACTTTCATAAAAATCGCCTATTCACCCCCCCTCTAGTCGATATAACGCACTTTCAATTGATATCAGAGCAAGGTGCTCCCTTGTTCTGTGTGATTCGGTTTAACCACCTGGAGTTTTAGCTATGTCGACTGCAGGGATAATCAAAGTCTCCGCTGCGTGCCCCGTCTTCGATGGAACTGAATATCCCTACTGGAAGAATAAGATGCGCATGCATCTTGAAGCCATTGACGTCGACCTATGGTATGTCGTCGAGAACGGCGTTCCCAAGGCTAGAGAAGGTGTCACTGCTACTGATGTCAAGAAGTTCACTCAACTGGACTCTACTGCCAAAAATATCATCTGTGGTCATCTGACAAAAGGACAGTATGGCCGTGTGAGTGCCTTGAAGACATCCAAGCTGGTCTGGGACTGGCTCTCCAAGGTCAATGAAGGCATCTCAACCCAGAGAGATCAGAGAATCAGTGTTCTTCGCAACCTCTTCAACCGCTTCAAGCGAAATGACAATGAGAATGTCCAGCACACATTTGACCGGCTCACTGACATCACAAATGAACTTCAAGCCCTCGGCGCCACTGAGATCACCAAACATGAAATCGTCAAGACGCTGCTGAGATCACTTGATAGTTCGTTTGACATCCTAGCCCTGATGATTCAAGAACGTCCTGATTTCAAGACACTCGATCCGTCTGACATACTTGAGAGGCTCAACACACATGAGTTCCAGCTTTCTGAGAAAAGAGATATCTACGGTCCAAACTATGGGCGAACTCGTGCCTTGAAGGCAAAAGCTGTTTCCTCATCTGAAGAAGAATCTGACAGCAGTTCTGATGATCCTGAAGACATTGGAAGGGAACTTGCAATGCTAGTGAAGAAGTTCCAAAAATTCACCAAGAAGAAAGGCTTCAGAAAATCTTCACGATCAAGCTCAAGGAATGATGAAGCTTCTGCTCATGACTACAAGAAGAAAACATGTCACAAGTGCAAGAAAACTGGACACTTCATCTCTGAGTGTCCACAGTGGGACAATGAGAACAGAAGGAAGAAGAAGAGCAAGGAATATGATTCTGACGACAAGAAGAAGAAGAAATACTCAAAGTCTTCTTCCAAGTCTTCCTCAAAGTCTTCATCACACAAGAAGAGCTCATCTGGCAAGGCACGTGCGTTTGTTGGCAAGGAAATGGATTCAGAGGAGGAGTCCGCTTCTGAGGAGGCAGAGGTGGAATCTGAGGAGGAGTCTGATTCTGGCATTGCGAGTCTGGCTACAGCATACGTCGCCAAGTCCATCTTCAACACTGAAGACAATGACTTCATCACCGACACTGATGCAAATGACAAGAACGACTCCACTCCTACCTACTGCTTCATGGCACGCGGTGCCAAGGTAAACACACGCACTACTCGCTATCAAACATCTAGTGACGATGACTCTGACTGTGATTCAAAACCCAGCTACAAAACACTTGCTAAAATTGCAACTGAACAACAGAAAGCTATGGAACATATTCAAAAACTGTTAGACAGAAGCGATGATCTGTTGGGTGCTGAAATGACTCGATCTGAATCCTTAATTGAAGACATAAAAAATCTTCACGTTAAGTATCAGGAACTTGAAGATCGTCTTGATACTCTCTCAACAACTCATGAAAAGCTTTCCTATGATTATCTTCAAAGGAAGCAAGAACTTGAGAAATTGAGAGCGGCTCATGAAGATCTTCAAAAGGAAAACGAATCACTTCGCGCCGAACAGATCAGTTCCGCTCAGGAAGGATTTGAACCACCATGTCTTAAATGCATTGAGCGTGATAATGCTACTTCTGTTGCTGAATGTTCCACTGCTACTGCTGTTGCAATATCTTCAACTGTTGATGTGGTAACTAACCCCTCTGCTAAGGATACCACTGCTATTGCTGATGAGAATGCTAGGTTGAAGACATTGCTTGAAACAGGGATCTACAAAAGTCTTAAAGGACATCAGACATTATGTGATGTCCTCAAGAAGCAGATTCTGAACCGAAACCCTAGGAAAGAGGGTGTTGGGTTCGTAAGGAAAATATATGCAGATGGCTCTTACTGGAAACCTGAGCAGTACCCCCAAACCACATGGGTTGCTGCAAAGGAACCTTCAGCAGATCCATCCAATTTATCTGGCTTCACATGTGCTAACCCCATTATTATTGATGAATCATTTGATGCAAACTATAAACTGTTTAAGAATCAGAATGGTGAAGTGTTTGCCAGGTACATTGGTACTAACTGCAGGAATGGACCGCCTATGAAGAAGGTCTGGGTTCCGAAAAAGTGTCTGGAAAATCTTCCTGTGAATGCCTTCATGACACCTCACTTGAAGAAGACAAACCTTAGACCAAAGGCTTCATACGGTCAAAAGGCTTCATACAAACAGAGGAATCACCTGAGTCACACTAACGCAAATGTTTTGCAGGGAAACCATACTCAGGCATATGAATATGAGAGCGGTTCATCGAACCGTCATGTTCATATGACCAAAAAATATTCTGCTTATTACTATGAGTATTATTGTCCACCTGCAAGACTGTTTGCTAAGGCTTCAAAGCCAAAATTCTCAGATGCTGCACTTAGACTTATTGCTTCTAAGCCACCCTTGAAGATGTGGGTGGTTAAGAAAGCTTAACTCTCTTTTGCAGGGAAAGGTCTCCAGCAGAAAAACAAAATCTTCTGACGCTATTGCTGGGGACCTTAAAAATCTTGTAGGGCGCAAGATAAAATGCCCGAATGGCATCATTATGTACTTCGTTCCTGAATCGCATGCTACTCTCCCTATTAGTCCTAATCTGGATCTAAGTTTTCATAACCCACTGGTTCGTCAAATGTTTTTGCTTCACAATTCTCTTCGTGAAGCCTATCCCCCTAACTGCACTGTAGGGTACGACACCAGCGTCTTCAAAGTCTTCAGAATGGATTATTGACAGTGGGTGTACAAATCACATGACTGGCAAAAGAAGCCTTCTTATGGACTCAACCTTACGTCCATCCGACAAGAGCCACATCACATTTGCTGACACTGGTAAAAGTAAGGTATTGGGTCTAGGTAGAGTTGCAATCTCAAAGGATCAACACATGGATAAAGTCATGCTTGTTGAATCCCTTGGCTTCAACTTAATGTCTGTCTCAATGCTTTGCGATTTGAACATGATCGTAATGTTTGGAAAATATCGTTGCCTAGTACTAATGGAATCTGACAAGTCTCTAGTGTTTGAAGGGTATCGAAAAGATGATCTGTACATGGTAGATTTCTCAGCAGGGCCACAACTTGCAGTATGTCTTCTTGCAAAAGCTTCAGAATGCTGGCTTTCGCATCAGAGGCTTGGGCATGCTGGCATGAGGAACCTCCACACCCTTGTGAAGAAGAAGCATGTCATAGGCATCGAGGGCGTCAAGTTCAAGAAAGATCACTTATGCGGTGCCTGTGAAGCAGGGAAGATGACAAGGGCAAAACATCCTTCGAAGACAATCATGACTACTACTCAACCCTTCGAACTGCTCCACATGGATCTTTTCGGCCCCACTCACTACTCAACTTTTACTACTACTGCTTGCCTCTATGGCTTCGTCATTGTTGATGATTACTCTAGATATACTTGGGTGCACATAATCCTTTACAAGACTGAAGTGCAGGATGTCTTCAGACGCTTCGCCAATCGTGTTATGAACATTTTTGGCGCCAAGATAAAACACATCAGAAGTGACAATGGCACTGAATTCAAGAACACTGGCCTTGATACATATCTTGATACCTTGGGCATCACACATGAATTCTCAGCTCCGTACACGCCACAGCAGAATGGCGTCGTCGAACGCAAGAACAGAACACTCATTGAGATGGCCAGAACAATGCTAGATGAATACAAGACTCCAAGAAAATTCTGGACTGAAGCCATTGACACTGCATGCCATACAATCAATCGTGTTTATCTTCACAAGCTTCTGAACAAGACATCTTATGAACTCCTAACTGGCAAGAAGCCAAATGTCAGTTACTTCAGAGTATTTGGCGCAAGGTGCTGGATCAAGGACCCACACCACACCTCAAAGTTTGCACCAAAAGCACATGAGGGCTTTATGCTTGGATATGGAAAGGATTCGCACTCCTACAGAGTCTTCAATCTCTTTCATTACAAAGTGGTTGAAACAGTGGATGTGCGGTTCGATGAGACAAATGGTTCACAAAGAGAGCAACTGCCAAATGTGCTAGATGAGATTCCAGCTAGTGAATCAATCAAGCTAATGGGAACTGGAGAGATTATACCTTCTGAAGCTCATCCTGAAGAAGAACTTATCATCTCAGCACCTGATCAACATGAAGACAATGCTCAGCCTGAAGACATTCCTCCCAACAACAACACAGATCAGCAAGAGCAAAGTCTTCGCCCTGTACATCCTCGTGTTGCCAATGAAGTGCAGATTGACAGAATAATTGACAGCATCAATGCACCTGGTCCACTCACTCGTTCAAGGGCAACTCAGCTAGCAAATTTCTGTGGGCACTTCGCATTCGTCTCAATATCAGAACCCAAGAAAGTTGAAGAAGCCTTCATGGAACCTGAATGGATTCAAGCTATGCAAGAAGAGCTTCAACAGTTTGAGCTGAATAATGTATGGGAACTGGTTAAGCGTCCTGATCCACGGAAGCACAACATAATAGGCACCAAATGGATATACCGCAACAAACAAGATGAGCATGGTCAAGTTGTCAGAAACAAAGCTCGTCTCGTTGCTCAAGGATATACTCAAGTGGAAGGCATTGACTTCGATGAAACATTTGCTCCCGTGGCTAGGCTTGAAGCCATACGCATTCTGCTGGCCTATGCAAATCATCATAACATACTTCTATATCAAATGGATGTGAAAAGTGCCTTTCTCAATGGCAAGATTGAAGAAGAAGTGTATGTTGCACAACCGCCTGGCTTTGAAAATCCAAAACATCCTGACATGGTATACAAGCTCAACAAGGCACTGTATGGCCTCAAACAAGCCCCTAGGGCCTGGTATGACACACTCAAATACTTCCTGAAGAGCAAAGGCTTCATACCTGGTTCCCTGGATCCCACTCTTTTCACGAAGACATATGATGGTGAACTGTTTGTGTGCCAAATATATGTGGATGACATTATCTTCGGCTGCACCAATCAGAAGTACAGTGAAGAGTTTGGATATATGATGCAAGAGCAATATCAGATGTCCATGATGGGGGAGCTGAAGTTCTTCCTTGGTCTTCAAATACGACAACAACGCAATGGCATCTTCATATCTCAAGAGAAGTATCTCAAAGATTGCCTGAAGAAGTTCGGTATGCAAGACTGCAAAGGCTTCACAACACCAATGCCAGCCAAACATCATCTAGGTCCTGACGACAATGGTAAAGAGTTCGATCAAAAGGTATACCGCTCCATGATTGGTTCTTTGCTTTATTTATGTGCATCTAGGCCAGATATTATGCTTAGTGTTTGCATGTGTGCTCGATTTCAAGCGGCACCAAAGGAGTCGCATCACTTAGCTGTGAAGCGAATTCTTCGATATTTGGCTCACACCCCAACTCTAGGATTATGGTATCCAAAGGGCTCAGAGTTTGATTTGGTTGGATTTTCGGATGCTGATTATGCTGGTGACAAAGTTGATCGCAAGTCTACATCAGGCACATGTCACTTTCTGGGACGATCACTTGTATGTTGGTCTTCAAAGAAGCAGAACTGTGTATCTCTCTCCACTGCTGAATCTGAATACATTGCTGCTGGATCTTGCTGCGCTCAGCTTTTGTGGATGAAGCAAACACTCAAGGATTATGGCATTCATCTGAAGCAAGTACCACTTTACTGCGACAATGAAAGTGCCATCAAGATTGCCAACAACCCAGTTCAGCACTCGAAGACAAAGCACATTGAAATTCGTCATCACTTTCTCAGAGATCATGTTGTGAAGGAAGACATTGATATCATACACGTCAACACTGAAGAACAATTGGCAGATATCTTCACCAAGCCCTTGGATGAGAAGAGATTTTGCAAGTTACGGTGTGAGCTAAATATCCTGGAATCCTCAAATGTCCTGTGATCAGGCACACATCCTAACCCTTATGCATATTGATGACTTAGATGTGCAACACACGAAGTAAAGTATATCTTCAATCAATGAAGACATACATTCTAAGTGTGAATACATTAATGTGGAATTTGACTTCGGAGCGCCACAATAATTGTGCGCCGTGTCTGGGTCTAATACTTCCTATACGGTGGGTAACACCACCACCAAACGTTCTATTTTGAAGTGTTTCACTCCTGGCGTTACCTTGCAATGTCTTCACATTTGGTTTGGCTTCGAACTCAACATGTCTTCATGATTATCTTCACTATGTTGATTATATAGATGTATACATACTAGTGTTCTGTCCTCTACAGCATTCACTTATAGCTATGTCTTCTTGGTTGAATCTTTTGAACTAAGTGAATGTGATCGGACCCCAAACTTCTCTATGCTTTCGATCTCAAACTCTATCTCTCCAAGTCATATGCATTCTATTGAAACTGTCGAATGTCTTCTCTGCGTCCTTGTCAGCAGAAGACACAAAGACAACATTTAAGTCCGTTTTCAATGCTCATTTATCCACGTGAAATCCGGATAAGCAGGAACGACCGCCCGACAATCCAGGCGTGCATGGGACGTGGAACAAACCCCAAACTTCCGCAAACAGGCCACACATTCCTCAGATGCGAATCGCCAGGGGCACCTGTGTAATAGCACAGTGCCGCCCCTGTGCCTATAAATTCACACTTACCACGGTCATTATCTCCTTCTTCCACCCTCGCACGAACCCTAGCGCCACCGCTAGCTCTCGACGATGCCGGCGACGAAGCGCTTCGCTGCCGCAACCTCTCCGACGCCATCCTCACGCCGACCGCGGACATCGTTTTCTCCGCCGTCGCCGTAGGTGTCTTCCATCGCCAAGTTAGGGCACGGAGGACTGAACTGCTCGGCATCATCTCCCACTTCCGTCTAGCAGTTCCAAGTGTGGTAAATAAAACTTCTTTTTACAGCGCCTTTTGATCTCATGGTTCTGTCACTTTCTACCATAAGAAGTTTATCTTCACACAATTTAGATCTCTCAATCTGCATCTCATAACATGCCTAGTATATTCACTTGTGCTTCATGAAGTAGTTAGATTCCTCACTTGTACTGATCTATGGGTTCGTACAAATTTGGAACCAACTTCTTATCTATGAGTGAATGTCTTCGCACGATGAGGTCAATGTCTTCTAAACTGATTAATCTTCAAAACCTTCTGAGAATGCATATGACCTCTTCCCCTTCCCTCGCACCTTAATGCTGTCACAGGTACATGTCCGTGGGAGAATCCTTCGGTTCTCATAGTCTGCATTCATTTGCAGAATTCCTACAGCATCACATGAATTCTCCTGAAGCCAGTTCCTGTTGGTCCAGCAAAAGAAAGCCTTTGAAGCCTTTGAAAGTTTTGAAGCCTTTCAAGTTAAAGTTTATGGCTTCAGAAGCAGCAGCAAGAAAGGGGGGCAGACAGCGACGTGAAGGAACTTCCAAAGATCTGCCTGAAGACCTGGCAGAAATGTATAAAACAGATCCTGAAGAGAATTATGGGCAGCGCAAGACCCGAATCCAATGGATTCGACGCTATTGGGCTGAACAATGGTTCAAATACCGCTTCACAACCCAAGAGTATGCTGAGAAAAGTGCCATCAAAAGACCGTGGGGAGACATCTTATACAAAAACCTTGTACCCAGGTCTAGAGATGAAGCTATTGCCCAAAGCTTCTATCCATGCATGGTTCGTGGGCCACAGCCTGATGATGCCCATCCGTCGTCACTACTCTGGTGTCGTGACGACAATCTATTCAAGCGCAACTTCCAGTTTGCCCAACAATCAGCGAAGCAGAACAAGAAGAAGTTGGGGTTAGACTTCAACCCTGGTCCCTCAGCACCAAGGGCAGATGGCACACGCTACGCAGAACCCAATATCATCGGTCCGTATGCCAATCTTGAGGGCCTCATCACCCGCATCTTAGTCCAAGGGACTGCCGTGAATGACCCTCCAGCTGACTCTGAGTCTGATGAAGCTCCTGCTGTACCGAAGCCAAAGCAGTCGAAGAAGCCAAAAGCTTTAAAGCCAGCCCCTTCATCAAAAATCTCAAGGGCGAAGCCATTGGCAACTGCACCTCCTGAAGACAGTGTGCAGTCTGAAGACGTATCCCGCGTCTCCAAGCTCCAGAAGGCCAAGATGCCTCAGCCACACACCGGCAAAGAGCTCACAGCTGCTGCCATTCTGCGCAGCGAAGCCATTGATCTATCAAGTGATGAAGATCTTGGAGATGACGCTCTAGAGCAGCTCATCAAGAGCAAAGAAGAAGCTGAAATCTTCAACAATTTGCCTCTCTTTGATGTCGCCATCATCCACAACTTCATCGACGAATGGTTTGCCACACCAAACATCAGCTTCGACGATCTGCAGCTGCCTGTTGGCCTCAGCGTCGCCTTCCAAGGCGCAATTGCTTCAGAACTTGCCATTGCCCAGCGCATTGTTGAACTGAAGTAGAAAATTGATCATGAAAAGGCTCAGTTCAAGAAGAATATGGCCAAGCTCAGCGTGCAATAAGTGAAGAGCTTCAAGACCATGTTGCATGAGCTCAAGGAAAATTTTCTGAAGAAGCGTGCAGAAGCTCAGGGCTCACGTGAGCGGATGAAGTCTCTGGCTGAAAGATGTGTACAAGCCTACAATGAGGCTGAGAAGCGCAAGGCACTTGGGCGTCCTGGCATCGACCCCAAATGGCCACAAAGAAGAAGAAGAAGCCTGCTATGGCTGAACCAGAGGCACCTAGGCAAGAAGCAGTTCCAATTGTCTTCCCAACTGCAATGACTGGCTCGAAGCCAAAGAGCCGGTCAACAGCTTCAGAGCTCAAGAAGACAAGAACTGCTGAGGCTGAAGCCAGGAAGAGGAAAAGCTCTGAAGCCTCTCCTACAGCCCCTAGCAAGAAGAAGCGAAAGATCAAGAAATCTCGGGCTACTCCCACAGAGCCCTTGATAGTTGAACCAATTTCTATGGTTCACCCCAACGCAGAACGACAACTGACAGTTCATGAGCCTACTTCCACAGAGGCTCCCCACCAAAAGCTTCAGCAGACAGCGAAGCTACTGATCCAGACACTTCTGTTCCTGAGTCTGTTGCAGGTCCTCAATTTGATTACCATGTTGAGCACAGGCCTCATGTCCAGAAGCCAGTCCCAAGGCTACCAAGGTTCCCAGGTCCTGCATCAGCACCTGGCTCCTTTGACATCAATAGCGTCAAGGCAGACAATACGTTCTTCAACAGCTCCAAGAACCCCTATTCAAGGGAAAGGATTTCATCAGATAGGTTCTGGAGCTATCCTCAGCGCAGCTACTATTCATGCATCCTATACAACCAAGGTCGCATCTTCCCGCACAAGCGCCTTGATGTTGAAGCCATTGCTGGTCTGCCCTTCTTAGAGGAAGCACTGGATTGCTTCAAGCAAGTGGGTCTGCTGCAGTTTATAACTGATGAAGAGCACTAGAATGAAGAGCTTCTGTTGCAATTCTATGCCACCTTACACATCAAAGGATACAACAGAGATCCGAAGACTTGGGCCCTGGAGTGGATGACCGGCAATGTCCATCATGAAGCCAATGCATTCGATATCATTGAGCTCACCGGCCTGCCCACTCCTGGCGAACTCTTCGAGGAAGGCTGTCCACTACACACTGAAGCTCTTGAGAGCATATTCCAGAGGCCTGAACCAAATAAGAGTCAGATGCTCTCCATGATGAAGCCATTGCCCCTCGATGCTCCTTATCCAACAGAGTTCTTCGTTGAAGACTTTGAGTACCTGCCCATAACCATCTATCACATTATCCGGCGGACTCTCTGGCCTATTAAAGGGCACTCTCCAAATGCCAAGATCGAGGGTGCAATGAAGACTCTGATATTCTGTATCCTTCATGGCAAATGCTTCAATGCACAGGATTTCTTCATACGCCAACTAGCTGCATCAGGCTCAGATCTGTTTGGTTTAAAGTTCTATGCTCCTTGGGTAATGAGACTGATCAAGCTTCACTCTGCGATCTCATATCAGCCCTCAGCCCGCAACCATCGGATCTTCTTGCCAGATGTGGATACCTCTGCTGAAGCTATATATCCTGAGCCTGCCAAGCAACCTTTGAGTCTTCAGAATGCAGAACACCAGAGCTTCACTCAGAATGATGAAGGTGTTGAAGCCATCTCCAGGGTGTATCCTTTGGCTGGCACTACACGTGCACCACACCCTTCTTCAACAGAAGCCACTGACAGTGCAACTGTTTCAAGACCCAAGAAGCGCGCTCGTGTTCTCAATAACCGAGAGCTTCTTGTGGCTCTTCATCAAAAACAAGATAGGCATCATGACTGGCTAAAGCGTCAGATGAAAAGCCTCTTGGTGGATGTTAATCGTCTTCGAAATCTTGCCATCAAGAATGCTTTCGTTACTCATGAAACCTGTCGTCGTACATGGAAAGGGCTATCAATGATGTGTACTGAAGCTGAACTTGAAGAGGATGGCTTCACTGAGCGATTCAAGTTTGACACCACACCTCCTAGAAGGGCTGTGATGCGCAACACACCATCACTTGAAGACTCTGAGTTTTCTTCATCTGCTGCCATAGTCACTGCCAGAATCATTGATGAAGAAGACGATGCTACATCACCGCCACCTGCTTCAGCACCTCCAAGCTCTTCTGCACTGCCAAACACCTCCAACGACCCTGCTGCTCCTGGGAACGAGTAGACACTCTATGTCTTCAAACCTTTTTGGTCCTTGCTGACAAAAGGGGGAGAAGCATATGGGTTGATAGTCTTCAAGCGGGTCCATATGGGCGGGTTCTTTATGTTTTGCTATATTTTGCTTCGTGCTTACAACTCTCGTTTTTGCTTCATTTGGTTCTTTGAGTTGTAACACTAAAACTCGATGGTCGTCTGCTACTTGTTTGCCATCCTGTTTGCGAAGATAAATTCCGCATGTGCGAAGATAAATTCCGCACTTATCTCATTCTGCAGACGTCCATTTTCCATTATGCATGTCATTATCTTCATATACTTTCACATGCATAGTGGATTGTCATCATAAGCTGAATTGGATATCCACAAGTACAACCTGCCATGTGCATTTGCATTCCAAAAGCAAATTAACTTATATGCACATCTTTAGGGGGAGCCCTTGAAACTTATGAAGAAAATTTCTTATCCTTTACAATTTCACAGACTATATTCCCCGTTGAAATCTTCAACTAGTTTGTCATCAATCACCAAAAAGGGGGAGATTGTAAGTGCATCTAGTGCCACCCCTAGTTGGTTTTGGAGTATTGACGACAAACCTAGTTGAGGGACTAATGTGTTTGTGAGAATTGCAGGATAACACAGGTAGAAGTCCCTCATTGATTCGGTTTTACTACCAGAGATGACCCCTAAAAATGTATGAAGACATTGAAGCCAAAGGTGGTATATGAAGATATTCACATTGAAGACTATGACAAAAGAAGACACGTTATGAAGCCTATGGAGCTCGAAGACTTAGATCTTTCGTAGTTCTTTTTATTTTGTGTTGAGTCATAGGAACCACCGTACTGTTAAGTGGGGTCCAGGAGAACCAGTCAGAATGACTGAAGTGATGCCTAAACCAAAAACCTATGTCTTCGAGTGAAGACAATGAGAGCAAATCTTGTCCAGAGCCGGACAAGTCAGCTTTGCTTGTAGCCCAAGTAAAGTTGCCATGAGAGTTTGAAATCTGACCGTTGAGACACGTGTCAGTTCCTTAGTGACCCAGGGTCATTTCGGACAAATCAGGTCGGGTTGCCAAGTGGCTATAAATAGCCCACCCCTACAACCATAAATGGTTGGCTGCTCAGATTTCAGTGCACGGCTTTTGTCGTTTGAGAGCAACCCACCTTGAAGCCTTTGAGAGAAAATTCCTAGCGAGGAGAAAAGCCCTAACCACCCAGAGCCAGAGAACATTGGGCATCACTTAAGTCTTCTTGTCTATGTGATCTGAAGACTTATTACACTTGAGGACTGTGCATCCCCACACGGTTAGGCGTCGCCTTCAGAGCATCCAAGAGACATTGTGGATTGCCAGTGAACGAAGTCTGTGAAGGTTTGGGAGTCTACCTTGAAGACTTACTAGAGTGATTGGGCGAGGACTAAGTGACCTTAGCTCAAGGAGAATACGGTGAGGACTTGGTGTCCTGAGCTGCGTGTTCAGGACTGGGTGTCCGGGACTATGTGTCCTAAGGTTTAAATACCTAGCCTCTCCAACCAGACGTATAGTTGTCACAGCAACTGGAACTGGTCCAACACATCGTTGTCTTCAACGAGTCACTGGTTTCATCTTCACTTCCTTTTACTTACTGTTACTCATTGTGAAGCCAGTGCATGCTTGCTATACCTTTTGTCTTCACAACGTAACTGTATGATTTGTTTGGCTTCATAACTTCTTCCTACCTGATCCTTATTACACTGCAGCTACTTGTCATTGTGCTTTCACTCTATTGAATACTTGACCATGGCTTGCCTAGTGTAATCTAACTTCCGCTGCATAGTGATAGGCTTATCTCTACTGTTTGTCTTCATAACTTCCACGTTTTGAAGACTTTCATAAAAATCGCCTATTCACCCCCCCTCTAGTCGATATAACGCACTTTCATATGTTCGAAGAGCTGGAAATGGTTTTCCAAGCTCATGCCCGGGTCGAGAGATATGAAGTCTCCGACAAGTTCTACAGTTGTAAGATGGAGGAGAATAGTTCTGTCAGCGAACACATACTCAAAATGTCTGGGTTGCAGAACCGCTTGACTCAGCTGGGAGTTAATCTCCTGGATGACGCGGTCGTTGACAGAATCCTTCAGTCGCTCCCACTGAGCTACAAGAGCTTTGTGATGAACTTCAATATGCAGGGGATGGAAAAGACCATTCTTGAGGTATATTCAATGCTGAAATCAGCGGAGGTGGAAATCAAAAAGGAACATCAAGTGTTGATGGTCAATAAAATCACTAGTTTCAAGAAAGGCAAGGGTAAGAAGAACTTCAAGAAGGACGGCAAGGGAGTTGCTGCGCTCGGTAAACCAGTTGCCGGGAAGAAGCCAAAGAATGGACCCAAGCCTGAGACTAAGTGCTTTTATTGTAAGGGAAAGGGACACTGGAAGCGGAACTGTCCCAAATACTTAGCGGAAAAGAAGGCCGGCAACACTAAAGGTATATGTGATATACATGTAATTGATGTGTACCTTACCAGTACTCGTAGTAGCTCCTGGGTATTTGATACCGGTGCGGTTGCTCATATTTGTAACTCAAAACAGGAGCTGCGGAATAAGCGGAGACTGGCGAAGGACGAGGTGACGATGCGTGTCGGGAATGGTTCCAAGGTCGATGTGATCGCCGTCGGCACGCTACCTCTACATTTACCTACGAGATTAGTTTTAAACCTCAATAATTGTTATTTAGTGCCAGCTTTGAGCATGAACATTGTATCTGGATCTCGTTTAATATGATATGGCTACTCATTTAAATCTGAGAATAATGGTTGTTCTATTTAGATGAGAGATATGTTTTATGGTCATGCCCCGCTGGTCAATGGTTTATTCTTAATGAATCTCTAACGTGATGTTATACATATTCATAGTGTGAATACCAAAAGATGTAAGATTGATAATGATAGTCCCACATATCTGTGGCACTGCCGCCTTGGTCGCATCGGTGTCAAATGCATGAAGAAGCTCCATACAGATGGACTTTTGGAGTCTCTTGATTTCGAATCATTTGACACGTGCGAACCATGCCTCATGGGTAAGATGACCAAGACTCCGTTCTCTGGAACAATGGAGCGAGCAACCAACTTATTGGAAATTATACATACTGATGTGTGCAGCCCAATGAGCGTTGAGGCTCGCGGTGGCTATCGTTATGTTCTCACTCTCACTGATGACTTAAGTAGATATGGGTATGTCTATTTGATGAAACACAAGTCTGAGAATCAACATGACCGAAAGATAAAATTCTTATGATCAAATCATGGGGGAGAATATTTAAGTCACAAATTTGGTATGCACTTAAGGAAATGTGGAATCGTTTCACAACTCACGCCGCCTGGAACACCTCAGCGTAACCGTGTGTCCGAACATCGTAATCGCATTCTATTGGATATGGTGCGATCTATGATGTCACTCACTGATTTACCGCTATCAATTTGGGCATACGCTCTAGAGACAGCTACATTCACTTTAAATAGGGCTCCGTCTAAATCCGTTGGGATGACACCATATGAATTATGGTTTGGGAAGAAACCTAAGCTGTCGTTTCTAAAAGTTTGGGGATGTGATGCTTATGTCAAGAAACTTCAACCTGAAAAGCTCGAACCCAAGTCAGAAAAATGCGTCTTCATAGGATACCCTAAGGAAACCATTGGGTATACCTTCTACCTCAGATCCGAAGGCAAGATCTTTGTTGCCAAGAACAGGTCCTTTCTGGAGAAAGAGTTTCTCTCTAGAGAAGTAAGTGGGAGGAAAGTAGAACTCGATGAAGTACTGCCTCTTGAACCGGAAAGTACCGCAGCTCAGGAAGATGTTCCTGTGGTACCTGCACCGACTAGAGAGGAAGTTAATGATAATGATCAAGGTACTTCGGATCAAGTTGCTACTGGACTACGAACGTCCACAAGGACACGTTCCACACCAGAGTGGTATGGCAATCCTGTCCTGGAAATCATGTTGTTAGACAACGGTGAACCTTCGAACTATGAAGAAGCAATGGCGGGCCCAGATTCCAACAAATGGCTTGAAGCCATGCAATCCGAGATAGGATCCATGTATGAAAACAAAGTATGGACTTTGACAGACTTGCCAGATGATCGGCGAGCGATAGAGAATAAATGGATCTTTAAGAAAAAGACGGACGCGGATGGTAATGTTACCATCTATAAGGCTCGACTTGTCGCTAAGGGTTATCGACAAGTTCAAGGGGTTGACTACGATGAGACCTTCTCACCTGTAGCGAAGCTGAAGTCCGTCCGAATCATGTTAGCAATTACCGCATACTATGATTATGACATATGACAAATGGACGTCAAAACAGCATTCCTTAATGGCTTTCTTAAGGAAGAATTGTATATGATGCAGCCGGAAGATTTTGCCGATCCTAAGAATGCTAACAAGGTACGCAAGCTGCAGAGCTCCATCTATGGCTGGTGCAAGCATCTTGGAGATGGAACATTCGCTTTAATGAAATGATCAAAGCGTTTGGGTTTATGCAGACTTATGGAGAAGCCTGCGTTTACAAGAAAGTGAGTGGGAGCTCTGTAGCATTTCTCCTATTATATGTGGATGACATACTTTTGATGGGAAATGATATAGAACTTTTGGACAGCATTAAGGCCTACTTGAATAAGTGTTTTTCAATGAAGGACCTTTGAAAGTGCAACTATCCCTAAGTGGTTTTGGTAATTCATAACAACATATAGCTCATTGAGCTAATGCTATTCCAAGATGACTATTTCAGGAAAGCTCAATGATTGGCATGGCATGGATGTGAAAGTGGAACCCTCAAAATCCTAAGGACAAAGGATTGGCTCAATCTCAAAAGCTCAAGACTCTTCATTTTATATTTTAGTGATCCAAGATCACATTGAGTCTTTAGGAAAAGCCAATACTATCAAGGAGGGATGAGGTGTTGCTTAATGAGCCTCTTGCTTCATGTGCTTAGTGATATGCTCCAAAACCCTCAACTACTTTCCCATATCCACATATGACCTAAACCCTAAGCCAAACTCGGTCCTACCGATTCTTTCTATCCGGCGCCACCGAGTTTCACTTGTCATAAGCCACTGCCAAACCCTAGCAATTCGGTTCTACCGATAGGGATCTCGGTCTCACCGAGATGGAATTGCAAACTCTCTGTTTCCCTTTCGTAACTTTTCAGTCTCACCGAAAGAGTGAATCGGTCCCACCGAGATTGCAGTGTAAACTCTCTGTTTCCTTTTTGTAACTTTTTGGTCTCACCGAAAGAGCAAATCGGTCCCACCGAGTTTACCTGACCAACTCTCTGGTTAGCTTATTACCAAACTCGGTCTCACCGAGTTTGTGTAATCGGTCTCACCGAGATTACGTTATGCCCAAACCCTAACCATATCGGTCCTACCGAGTTGCATGTCAGTCCCACCGAAAATCTCTAACGGTCACTAGGTTTACCTTTTCGGTCCGACCAAGTTTGTTGATTCGGTCCCACCGAGATTGGAAAACTGTGTGGAACGGTTGGATTTTGTGTGGAGGCTATATATACCCCTCCACCTCCTCTTCATTCGTGGAGAGAGCCATCAGAACACATACACAATTCCAACTCATATGTTCTGAGAGAGAACCACCTACTCATGTGTTGAGACCAAGATATTCCATTCCTACCATATGAATCTTGATCTTTAGCCTTCCCCAAGTTGCTTTCCACTCAAATCTTCTTTCCAAAAAATCCAAATCCTATGAGAGAGAGTTGAGTGTTGGGGAGACTCTCATTTTAAGCACAAGAGCAAGGAGTTCATCATCAACACACCATTTGTTACTTCTTGGAGAGTGGTGTCTCCTAGATTGGCTAGGTGTCACTTGGGAGCCTCCGACAAGATTGTGGAGTTGAACCAAGGAGTTTGTAAGGGCAAGGAGATCGCCTACTTCGTGAAGATCTACCGCTAGTGAGGCAAGTCCTTCGTGGGCGATGGCCATGGTGGGATAGACAAGGTTGCTACTTCGTGGACCCTTCGTGGGTGGAGCCCTCCGTGGACTCGCGCGACCGTTACCCTTCGTGGGTTGAAGTCTCCATCAACGTGGATGTAGGATAACACCACCTATCCGAACCACGGGAAAAACATCCATGTCTCCAATTGCGTTTGAATTCTCCAAACCCTTCCCTTTACATTCTTGCAAGTTGCATGCTTTACTTTCCGCTGCCAATATACTCTTTGCATGCTTGCTTGAATTGTGTGATGATTGCTTGACTTGTCCTACAATAGCTAAAATCTGCCAAGAACTAAAATTGGGAAAAGGTTAAGTTTTTATTTGGTCAAGTAGTCTAATCACCCCCCCCCCTCTAGACATACTTTCGATCCTACAAGTGGTATCAGAGCTTTGGTCTCCATTTGCTTTGATCTCCATAGCTTTTGGTGGTCATAGCCTTGGTTTCACAACCTAGGAGAGTATGGCGTTTAGCGAGGGAAATTATCACCATAGAGGTCCTTACTTTGATGGTACTAATTTTGCTAGTTGGAAGCATAAAATGAAAATGCATATTCTTGGAGATAACCCCGCCGTTTGGGCTATTGTGTGTGTTGGTTTGCAAGGTGACTTCTTTGATGGGAAAGAACCAAACCGTGAAGCTACCGCGGATGAGTTGAAGATGTTGCAATACAATGCTCAAGCTTGTGATATTCTCTTCAATGGATTGTGCCCCAAAGAATTCAACAAAATCAACCGTCTTGAGAATGCAAAGGAAATTTGGGACACTTTGATTGATATGCACAAAGGTACCGACTCCGTCAAGGAATCCAAGTTGGATGTGCTTCAAAGTCAACTTGACAAGTTCAAAATGAAGGATGATGAAGGTGTCACTGAAATGTACTCTAGGCTTGCTCTCATCACAAATGAGATTGCCGGCTTAGGAAGTGAACAGATGACCGATAGATTCATCATCAAGAAGATTCTAAGAGCCTTGGATGGAAAATATGATACCGTGTGCACATTGATCCAAATGATGCCCAATTACAAAGATCTCAAGCCAACGGAGGTGATTGGAAGAATTGTTGCTCATGAGATGTCACTTAAGGATAAAGAGGAACTTCACAACAAATCAAGTGGTGCCTACAAAGCCTCATGTGAAGCCCCTACATCATCAAGTGAGAAAAAAAACTTCAATGAAGAATTGAGCTTAATGGTGAAGAATTTCAACAAGTTCTACAAGAGTAGAAGCAAAGATAGAAGCTTCAAGTCAAGGTCCTACAATGACAAAAGATCTTCTAGTCGAGAGCGAAACTGCTACAGTTGTGGAAGACCTGGACACTATTCCAATGAGTGTACGTCTCCCAACAAGAGAAGAGAAGATTCTCCAAAAAGAAGAAGCAAAGAATCACCACCAAGAGAGAGAAGGAGTAGAGATGATCGTTATGAACGAAGATACTCACTGAGAAGCAAGGATTCGGAAAGGAAGGAAAAATCATCAAGGAGCTACACAAAACGAAGACATCAAGCTCATGTTGGTGAATGGGTATCCGGCTCCGACTCCGACAGCCACTCCGAGAGAAGTTATCACTCCGACTCCGAAGATACTCAAGATGAAGGTGTTGTCGGTCTAGCACTTGTGTCAACCAACTCCTACGACATATTTGACTCACCAATTGAAGGAATTGGAAGATGCTTCATGGCCAAAGGTCCTAAGGTAACACACCCCGAGTATGTTGATTTCAATAGTGATGAAGATGACTTGTTAGGTGATGATTTGCTTGTTGACAACTCTAGTGATGAATACTATGATGAAACGTCAATTAATCATGCTAATCAAGATAAAACAAATGACAATGATAAGGAGAAGATTGAGGCTCTAACTAAAGAACTAAACACTCTTAAGTTAGCTCATGAAACTATCTTCGAAGATCATCGAGAACTTTTAAGAGCTCATGAGAAATTACGCTTTGAAAAGCTCAATCTTGAGCAACAGAATGAGTTCTTAAAAGCAATCAATGATGATCTCTGCAAGAAAAGTTCTTCTTACATTGCCAAGCGTTTACTCTTATCCACTTACATGCCTCAAATCAAGTCTAGTAACAAGAACAAGAAAGATTCTTCCTCTAGCAGTAACAATGATCATGCTAAATCCAATACTGTTGCTTCTAGTAGTTCTCTTGATTCCACTAATGATTCTCTTAGCCAAGTTACACTTGAGCAAGAAAATAGCTTATTGAAGGGAATTATAGAGAAAGGAGTGTACAAAAGCCTTGCCGGGAGTAAGCAATTCGAGGAAATTGTGCGCAAGCAAGGAATGCACCGGAAGAATCAAGGTGTTGGTTTTGAACGAAAGTTCAATGCCAATGGAGTTGAGTGGGAAGAAGATCAATACCCCAAGACAAAGTTTGTTCCTCAACAAGAGAAGTATGATACTTCATTCAAGGGGACACAAGCTCAAGATGATCTTCCACCACAAGACTACAAGCAAAAAGGCAAGGACAAGCTTCAAGAGGAAATTGATGCATTTGAAGAAGCTCCTAAGACCTTAGTCAAGTGGATTCCCAAGACTACTTCAAGTTCCACTTCATCAAGTACGACTACAACTCCAAGGATTCCCATCAAGATGGTGTGGATCCAAAAGAAGAAGAACTAGAGAGTTCTTGAGGGTGACTCCGCCAACATACTTCACTCTTATCATTTTGGCAAGAACAAGTGCAATCAACTTCCACATCTTGCACTAGTTCAAGGAGTCACAAACCCTCTTGTTGGTAAGACAAGGGACAAGGTAACCTAAAAGTTTTCATGGACATCATCTTGTGTGTGCATCACTCTATGTCTATGGATATCCTTGTTTGTTCCTTGTGGGACTAACCCATGTAGGTATTGAAAGTGCAATTCACTCAAATGGATAGTTCCAAGTGATCTACATCAACATTGAGCATCCACATCTTCAACATCTACATGAAGTCATCATCAACAAAACCCGAGGTTAGTTCATCCCTCTAAGGGGGGATATCACATCTAGGGGGAGCTTTACTCTAAGACTTGAGCTAAAGCAACTCTAAATATGTGAACACAACAATGCTTTATGTAAAAGTGGTAACCCCACTTGAGCTTAAACGATGAGTATGACCTATGATCAAGTGTTCTCACTTGACTCCTAAGTCAATATACTCATATATAGATGACCTTGTCATCGCAAATTGCTTGATAGATGCTAGAATTGGTTGTGCATGCCTTGTCACATATTTCATTTGCCATCTTATTGTGTGAGCATGCTGGTTGCATATTTTACTCATTCGAGGACATCCACTTGTTGTTTTGATTGTTTGGTTTTATTTCCTTTTGCCAAGTGGATGGACAAGAATGCCTAAGAACCTCCTCTAGCTAGCTATGCTTTTCTCGTCTCAAACTCTATTCATGCTACATCGCAAAATTTGATCAAGTCAGATTCGAACCACTCTGTGTGAGGAGCGCTCGGAGTCCCCGATTCGTCATAGACTTAAACTTCCAAAACCTCTTTATGATTCTCGGTCTGACCGATACCCTACTTTCGGTCCTACCGAGATCATTAAGTTGATCTAGGTTTTCGATCTCGGTGCAACCGATTTGAACCATTCGGTCACACCGAGTTGCAACAACTGTATACAGTTTTGCATCCCGGTGCCACCGAGTTGTTCCACTCGGTCACACCGACAGGGTCGGGCTATATATAGTCACGGGCAAAAATTTGGAAATTTCTCCGAACCCCTTCGCCCGCGCAATAGCCTGCTCTGCCAACTTGGTCTCTGGATCGTCTCCTCGCCGCCAGCCGCCTCCAGTCGTTGGTCTCCGTCGCCGTCAACGGAAATTCAACCCCGCCGTTGCCGCCGTAGCGAGTCTCCGCTGAACTAGGGTATGGACTCGATCTTTCTGCTATTCCCCAATCCGATTCTTAGCACATTGTGATCATCATGATTCTTGCCACGTTTGTTAAACTTCTATCCAGTCAATGAACTCGTAGATTAGGTTTAATTCGAAAATTTTAGGGTTAGGTTTCCGCCGAAACCATCTCGGACCCACCGAGTTGAAAAACTCGGTCCCACCGATTTGGCTTATGCCATTGCACAAGTGAGACTCGGTCTGACCGAGAATTACTTATCGGTGTGACCGATTTTGGAACTCTGTGAAACCCTAGCAGTCTCGGTGCCACCGAACTGTGACTCGGTCTGACCGAGTTCACTAGTTTAGGTGCCAAAACTGCTTCGGTATCACCGAGTTTAGAAATCGGTAGATCCGAGATGCTTTCAGTGGGAAACTAAAACTAAGTTTTTTAATTATTCTTTTGCAAAAATCTCTGCATTTTGTGATGCTTATCCACTCTATCTCATCTATAACCTATTCACAGGGTCAGCAGTCAGAGTTTGCATCATGTCAGAGCAAAGTGATAGCCAGAACTTGTCAGAGCAGCAAGTGCAGATGAGTGAGGGCACTAGTCCCTCAAGTTCCTCAGATGATGGCAGTAGGAGCACCCCTAGCAATCTGCCTAAAGCTGCCACAAGACAGAGAAAGAAGAGAACCTCAGACTCGGAAGATGAGGATTATGTGGCAGAAGAGGAAGCAACTTCCAAGAGAGTTGAGCCAGCACAGGGCATAAAACCAGGGATGAAGATCAAAAGGCCAGCAGGCAGGCAGCCTATGTCAAAGGCCAGAGCTTCAACTGAGAAGCCCACTCCCATTGAGCCAGTTCCTGCTGAAGGCAAGAAGAGGAAAGAAAGGGTGAAGAAAACTGTAGCCAGAGTGCTTGGCAAGGCTTCCATCATGGAAGATGAGGAGGAAGAAGAAGAGGTAGCTGCACCGGCACCTAAGGCACCCAAGCTGATGGGTGATGCCATAAGAACAGGGGCAGCTGCTTCCAAGGCCAAGCCAGCTCCAAAGCCAAAGCCAAAGAGGAACACAAGAAGCATCCCAGCTACTGAGAAGAACAAGGCCCCAGTGCCTGAAGCTGCAGAAGAAGAAGAAGAGAATGTTCTTAGAAAGCTCAAGCCTGAGTGTCGACTTAGCACTATGCATTTTCTAGGAACTTTTTGGTAACTTGTTGCCAAAGGGGGAGAAAATGTATAGATCATAGGCTTCGAGAGAGAGTGTTGCTTTTACTCTCTCTTGTTTTATTTGGTGGTTTTTCGAACTTCGTGTGTTTGATCATAAGCTACACTTAATGTTTGCTTAATATTAGCATCTTATCTATCTTATGTGATCATTCACTATTCTTGGTGATGAGTGCATGTATTTTGTTCTTATCATTTTAAGCGCTCCACCAAGATGTATGTGACATGGAAGAGTAACCCATGACTCTAACTCTTTGTGCATTTGCAGTCCAAAGCAAATTTTAAATATGCACAAATTTAGGGGGAGCTCTTACTTGTCACATACTTCTCAAAGCGACGATATATTTCATGCTTATTATCATTTGTCGAAGCTTCGATCTATATGTTGTCATCAATTACCAAAAAGGGGGAGATTGAAAGTGCAACTATCCCTAAGTGGTTTTGGTAATTCATAACAACATATAGCTCATTGAGCTAATGCTATTCCAAGATGACTATTTCAGGAAAGCTCAATGATTGGCATGGCATGGATGTGAAAGTGGAACCCTCAAAATGATAAGGACAAAGGATTGGCTCAAGCTCAAAAGCTCAAGACTCTTCATTTTATATTTTAGTGATCCAAGATCACATTGAGACTTTAGGAAAAGCCAATACTATCAAGGAGGGATGAGGTGTTGCTTAATGAGCCTCTTGCTTCATGTGCTTAGTGATATGCTCCAAAACCCTCAACTACTTTCCCATATCCACATATGACCTAAACCCTAAGCCAAACTCGGTCCTACCGATTCTTTCTATCCGGCGCCACCGAGTTTCACTTGTCATAAGCCACTGCCAAACCCTAGCAATTCGGTTCTACCGATAGGGATCTCGGTCCCACCGAGATGGGATTGCAAACTCTCTGTTTCCCTTTCGTAACTTTTCGGTCTCACCGAAAAAGCGAATCGGTCCCACCGAGATTGCAGTGTAAACTCTCTGTTTCCTTTTTGTAACTTTTCGGTCTCACCGAAAGAGCAAATCGGTCCCACCGAGTTTACCTGACCAACTCTCTGGTTAGCTTATTACCAAACTCGGTCTCACCGAGTTAGGGTAATCGGTCTCACCGAGATTACGTTATGCCCAAACCCTAACCATATCGGTCCTACCGAGTTGCATGTCAGTCCCACCGAAAATCTCTAACGGTCACTAGGTTTACCTTTTCGGTCCGACCAAGTTTGTTGATTCGGTCCCACCGAGATTGGAAAACTGTGTGGAACGGTTGGATTTTGTGTGGAGGCTATATATACCCCTCCACCTCCTCTTCATTCGTGGAGAGAGCCATCAGAACACATACACAATTCCAACTCATATGTTCTGAGAGAGAACCACCTACTCATGTGTTGGGACCAAGATATTCCATTCCTACCATATGAATCTTGATCTCTAGCCTTCCCCAATTTGCTTTCCACTCAAATCTTCTTTCCACAAAATCCAAATCCTATGAGAGAGAGTTGAGTGTTGGGGAGAATATCATTTGAAGCACAAGAGCAAGGAGTTCATCATCAACACACCAATTATTACTTCTTGGAGAGTGGTGTCTCCTAGATTGGCTAGGTGTCACTTGGGAGCCTCTGACAAGATTGTGGAGTTGAACCAAGGAGTTTGTAAGGGCAAGGAGATCGCCTACTTCGTGAAGATCTACCGCTAGTGAGGCAAGTCCTTCGTGGGCGATGGCCATGGTGGGATAGACAAGGTTGCTACTTCGTGGACCCATCGTGGGTGGAGCCCTCCGTGGACTCGCGCGACCGTTACCCTTCGTGGGTTGAAGTCTCCACCAACGTGGATGTAGGATAGCACCACCTATCCGAACCACGGGAAAAACATCCGTGTCTCCAATTGCGTTTGAATTCTCCAAACCCTTCCCTTTACATTCTTGCAAGTTGCATGCTTTACTTTCCGCTGCCAATATACTCTTTGCATGCTTGCTTGAATTGTGTGATGATTGCTTGACTTGTCCTACAATAGCTAAAATCTGCCAAGAACTAAAATTGGAAAAGGTTAAGTTTTTATTTGGTCAAGTAGTCTAATCACCCCCCCCCCCTCTAGACAGACTTTCGATCCTACAACCTTGGAGAAGCTGCTTACATATTAGGCATCAAGATCTATAGAGATAGATCGAGACGCCTCATAGGTCTTTCACAAAGCACATACCTTGATAAGATATTGAAGAAGTTCAATATGGATCAGTCCAAGAAGGGGTTCTTGCCTGTGTTGCAAGGTGTGAAATTGAGCACAGCTCAATGTCCGACCACGGCAGAAGATAGAGAAAAGATGAGTGTCGTCCCCTATGCCTCAGCCATAGGGTCTATCATGTATGCCATGTTGTGTACCAGACCTGATGTAAACCTTGCCGTGAGTTTGGTAGGAAGGTACCAAAGTAATCCCGGCATGGAACACTGGACAACGGTCAAGAACATCCTGAAGTACCTGAAAAGGACTAAGGATATGTTTCTCGTAAATGGAGGTGACGAGGAGCTCGTCGTGAAGGGTTACATCGACGCTAGCTTCGACACAGATCTGGATGACTCTAAGTCACAAACCGGATACGTGTATATTTTGAATGGTGGGGCAGTAAGCTGGTGCAATTGCAAGCAAACCGTCGTGGCGGGATCTACATCTGAAGCGGAGTACATGGCAGCCTCGGAGGCAGCGCATGAAGCAATCTGGATGAAGGAGTTCATCACCGACCTAGGAGTCATACCCAATGCGTCGGGGACGATCACTCTCTTCTGTGACAACACTGGAGCTATTGCCCTTGCCAAGGAGCCCAGGTTTCACAAGAAGACCAGGCACATCAAGCGTCGCTTCAACTCCATTCGTGAAAACGTTCAAGATGGAGACATAGATATTTGTAAAGTGCACACAGATCTGAATGTCGTAGATCCGTTGACTAAACCTCTTCCGCGAGCAAAACATGATCAACACCAAAACTCTATGGGTGTTCGATTCATCACAATGTAACTAGATTATTGACTCTAGTGCAAGTGGGAGACTGTTGGAAATATGCCGTAGAGGCAATAATAAAATGGTTATTATTATATTTCCTTGTTCATGATAATAGTCTATTGTTCATGCTATAATTGTGTTATCCGGAAATCGTAATACATGTGTGAATACATAGACCACAACATGTCCCTAGTGAGCCTCTAGTTGACTAGCTCGTTAATCAACAGATAGTAATGGTTTCCTGACTATGGACATTAGATGTCGTCGATAACGGGATCAGATCATTAGGAGAATGATGTGATGGACAAGACTCAATCCTAAGCATAGCACAAGATCGTGTAGTTCGTCTGCTAGAGCTTTTCCAATGTCAAGTATCATTTCCTTAGACCATGAGATTGTGCAACTCCCGGATACCATAGGAGTGCTTTGGGTGTGCCAAATGTCACAACGTAACTGAGTGGCTATAAAGGTGCACTACGGGTATCTCTGAGAGTGTCTGTTGGGTTGGCACGAATCGAGACTGGGATTTGTCACTCTGTATGACAGAGAGGTATCTCTGGGCCCACTCGGTAATGCATCATCATAATGAGCTCAATGTGACCAAGTGTTTGGTCACGGGATCATGCATTACGGTACGAGTAAAGTGACTTGCCGGTAACGAGATTGAACAAGGTATTGGGATACCGACGATCAAATCTCGGGCAAGTAACGTACCGATTGACAAAGGGAATTGTATACGGGATTACTTGAATCCTCAACATCGTGGTTCATCCGATGAGATCATCGAGGAGCATGTGGGAGCCAACATGGGTATCCAGATCCCGCTGTTGGTTATTGACCGGAGAGTCGTCTCGGTCATGTCTGCGTGTCTCCCGAACCCGTAGGGTCTACACACTTAAGGTTCGGTGACACTAGGGTTGTAGAGATATTAGTATGCGGTAACCCGAAAGTTGTTCGGAGTCCCGGATGAGATCCCGGACGTCACGAGGAGTTCCGGAATGGTCCGGAGGTGAAGAATTATATATAGGAAGTCCAGTTTCAGCCACCGAGAAAGTTTCGGGGGTCACCGGTATTGTACCGGGACCACCAGAAGGGTTCCGGGGGTCCATCAGGTGGGGCCACCTATCCCAGAGGGCCCCATGTGCTAAAGTGGGAAAGGGAACCAGCCCCTGGTGGGCTGGTGCGCCCCCTTGGGCCTCCCCTGCGCCTAGGGTTGGAAACCCTAGGGGTAGGGGGCGCCCCACTTGACTTGGGGGGCAAGTCCCCCCCTTGCCCCCCCTTGAGATGGGATCTCTAGGGGCCGGTGCCCCCCTGGACCCCTATATAAAGAAGGGGGGAGGGAGGGCCGCGCACCCTAGCCCTTGGCGCCTCCCTCTCCCCTCGTGACACCTCTCCCTCTCGCTAAGCTTGGCGAAGCCCTGCCGAGATCACCGCTGCTTCCACCACCACGTCGTTGTGCTGCTGGATCTACATCAACCTCTCGCTTCCCCTTGCTGGATCAAGAAGGAGGAGACGTCTTCCCCAACCGTACGTGTGTTGAACGCGGAGGTGCCGTCCGTTCGGCACTAGGATCTTCGATGATTTGGATCACGACGAGTATGACTCCCTCAACCCCGTTCTCTTGAACGCTTCCGCTTGCGATCTACAAGGGTATGTAGTTGCACTCCTTTCCTCTCGTTGCTAGAAGACTCCATAGATTGATCTTGGTGATGCGTAATTTTTTTTAAAATTCTTCTATGTTCCCCAACAAATATAAATAACAACTTTATTATGGCCTCTAGGGCATATTTCCTTCACCACGACCATTGAGTGTTTCGACAAGTTCTGCAGGGCAGTGGTGGCAGTGTTTGGACCGCAATACGTGCGATCACCCAATGCTAAAGACACTGCTCGGTTTCTAACACATAATGCATTAAGAGGATATCCTGAGATGCTTGGAAGCATCGACTGCATTCATCGAAAATGGAAAACCTGTCCATTTGCTTGGCAGGGGATGTACAAAGGCGCCAAATGCAGTTGCAGTGTGGTACTTGAGGAAGTGGCCACACATGACCTCTAGATTTGGTACTCCTTTGGTATGCCAGGAACTCACAATGACATCAACATACTGCAGTGCTCCCCTGTCTTTGCCAAGCTGGTTGAAGGTCATTCTCCTTCGGTGAACTTTGAGGTCAATGGGCGGCACTACAACAAGGGATACTACCTAGCAGATGGCATCTATCCGAGATGGTCTATATTTGTAAAGACTATCTCAAACCCTATCCCAGGAGGCAAGAACTCCCACTTTGCGAAGGTTCAGGAGGCTTGCAGGAACGATGTCGAGCGGGCATTTGGTGCGCTCCAATCTCGATTTGTTGTTGCCCGGTACCCCGCTCAGACCTGGTCGAAAGATCAAATATGGGAGATCATGACTTGTTGTGTCATCTTGCACAACATGATCATTGAGAGCGAGAAGGAAGAGCCAGTGTTTAACACAGAACCATATTACAGGTAGGGTCCTCTTGCCCAAGTTGATGGGAGCGCCTATTCGGCGCCTTCTGCGCCGCCGAAGGCAGTTGGCGTCTGCGGCAGCGCTTGCTGGACCGGCCCACAAACGGGCACGCAGGAAAAAATGAATTATTACGCGAAAATACATTCAAAAAAGTGACTCCCCACGATTCGAACTCACGCCCTCACGCTCGTCTCCGAGGCCGGCCAACCAGTACACCTACTGCCTGGTGGTAATTAATTTCAGCGCGAATTGATTTAAGAACCAGCATAGTAGCGCTACTTATTGTACATCCCCTCACTTAGATTTTGACTTGTTTGAAAACATTAATAAAAAACGTGAATATATGGAAAACATGTGAGCAAATTTGGAAAGTTGACGAACATGCATAAAAAAAGTTGACCAATGTAAAAAAGGCTCATATATTCAAAAAAGCTCACGAATTCAAAATTAAAAGTTCAGGAAATGGGGAAAAGGTGCACTAATTTTGAAAAAACAGTTCACAACAATGAAAAAAGACCATGAGTTTGAAAAAACTTCACAGATTTGAAAAAAGTTCATCGAATTTGAAAAAGAGTTCACTGAATTTGGAAAAGGTTCAACGGATTTCAAAAAAGTTCATCAACATTTCAAAAATAATCATCGGATTTAAAAAATAGTTCATCAAATTTCAAAAAAGTTCATCAAATTTTCAAAAAAGTTCATCGGATTTGAAAATAGTTCAGAAATTTTCAAAAAAGTTCATCAACTTTTCAAAAAAGTTCATCAGATTTGAAAATGGTTCACCAAATTTGGGAAAAAAATATCGAATTTGGAAAAAGTTCATCAAATTTTAAAAATAAATTATCGGATTTAAAAAAGTTCATCAAATTTGAAAAAAATAATCAATTTAGGAAAAAGGTTCATAAATTTTTAAAAAGTGTGCATTAAAGAAAACAAAAAAATAACACAAAAGGATAAGAAAAAAGTAAAAGAAAAAAACGAATGGAACTAAAGAAGAAGCGTAAAAGAGAACAACAGTTCAACTACTCTAGCGTAGCCTGGTGGTTGGAACGTTGAGTTCTTGTCCGATAGGTTGGGGTTGGTATCCCCGTTGGTAAAATCAATATGCGTCAGGAGATCCGAGACCCACAAGTGCATCAACAACTGCAGCAGGATTTGGTGGAGCACCTATGGAGGCTCAAGGGCAACGCCTAGCTCGACGTGTGATGAAATATGAGATTTTATTTGTAAAACTATTTGTTGAACTATGTAATTTGTATTGAACTATTTGATTTCTATTGATTTATTGTGATGGACTATATGAACAAAAATAGTTTCTGTTGAATTTATGTCGAAGCACGTCGAATCACACCAAATACGGCCAAAATTGGTCAATTTGCGTCGATAGTGGGCCATTTTGCACCGAAAATGGGCTGGAAAATGGTCTAAGATATTTTCCATTTTGAAGGGATAAGCATTCAAAACGAGATAGCATGCTGTTATTTTGTAAGGAACGTCTCAGTTTTCACTGCACAATGTTTCCACCTAGTAAGTACAGAATCTTTTATCGAAGGGCCATTCGCCGATCTTTATTAGAAGGAGAGAGGACAACAATTACAAAGAGTCTGGCCAGGAGATGTGGCCGAACAGCAGGAGAGGTGCCTGACTACAGGGGCCTAAGCAAGGCACCACACCTACAGGAACGACCAGAGAAAACATCAAGGGGCTGCATCATAGATACAACCCGCTGCCCTCCAAATACTAATATCCTCCTGACTGCATCCAGGACTTTATCTGCACTGCTGGCTAATTGATCAAAAACCCTGGCGTTTCTTTTCTTCCAGATTCTCCAATGCATGAGAATTACCAGGGTGTCAAAGTTGCGCCGCATGGCCTTGGAGATCTGCCGCCTCGCTTGCAGCCACCATTCCTCCGTCGTGGTGAAGCTCACGTCAGGCAGGGTGAAAGAGGTTCCCGCCCACTGTTTGAAGAGCCGCCATACCTGCTGTGTGAATCTGCAGTGTACAAAAAGGTGTGTGCAATCTTCCGGCTCCGATAGGCAAAGCCAGCAGCCAGGGTTATTGGGCCAGCCCCTGCGCTGCAAATTGTCCGCCGTTAGACATCTCTAATGTACTGCTAACCACATAAAGAACTTGCATCTGGGCGGTGCTTTTGATTTCCAGATTGGCTTGGCACAGGCAAAGCGTATACTGGCCAAGAAAAACATCCTGTAAGCCGATCCAACCGAGAAGACACCATCGTCCGTCCTCCTCCATCTTGGGGTATCCCTCATGCCAGGGGTTAGTGCCGTAGACTACGCGATGTCCCAGACCGAAAGATATTGGGCCAATGCCTGTGATGAGAGTCCGCCATGTATATCCCGAACCCATGAGCTGTTTTGCAGTGCCTCTCTGACAGACCTGCCTTTGTCCCTCACATAAGAAAACAGGGCTGGCGCAGTGGTGGCGATCGAGTGCCCACCCGGTAGCCAGTTGTCCACCCAGAATTTGGCCTCATTTCCATCTCCAAGAGAGATCTTGCAGGCCGCCGAGAACAGCTCTGCAACCTCCTTCTCCGTCGTATCCTTGAAATAGCACCAGGGTCTCTTATCTTCATCCCATTGTTTCCACAGCCAGCGACAGTGAAGAGCAAGACCAAAGTTCCTAAGATTAAGGATGCCGAGCCCACCAAGTACAGAATCTTTTAATAACTAAGTAAGGCACATTTTGATGTAAATATTACCTTGCTTTTGCTGTTGATGGCACTGCACTTATCAGCAGTTGCACCGTGTCTAAAATTGACGCAGCGGCATCCGAGAGTACCTATCAGAGATGGCCAAATATAGAACGAAACGTCCCTGTCAGTCGAAGCTTATCTACAGCAAGGCAACGTTCTAGTTGCAGATCACAAAGATCCTAAAACCAGCGCCGCAAATTTGCAAGAAAAAACAACTAGGCCCGCCACATATAAGATCAGGCACAGTACTGTCTCCAACCTTGAACGGAAAAAGATCTGCTGATGAACGGAACCAATAATAATAGGCTCTAATTCGGCAGTGGCACCTTGACTACTCGACGACGATAGGACCTGTCGGCACGGATTCACGGGCAATAAATCCACCCGCCCCATTCCAATCCACGGACGTGCACATGCATTCCGCCATACCCATACATTCCTCTCTCTCTCCCTTGCCCGTGCCTGACGCACCTGACCTCTAGTCCTCTACCCATTCTACAAATCCTCCTCTCCTGCACCGACGAGGCACGGCCACCCCGTGCAGCTCGCCTATAAGATGCAACGTACACGAGCTAAGCCTAAGCTCACTCAAACACAGCCACACAACACTATCACTCAAACAAAGCCGCACAAGTTAGACTATCTCCTTGCCAGTACTATTACAAGAGCCTCCCAGTTAACAATGACAAAGTGCCTCGCCGTCGCGCTTCTGCTACTGGTGGCGCTCGCGTACTGTGACGGCAGGGAGCTGAACCAGAAGGATCAGGCACTAGCAACGCCACGCGGTGCCGGTGCCGGTGGTGCCGTCGACGAGTCGAAGGTGCTGGGGCTGCCAGACCTGCCGGTCGTCGGAACCGTTACCGGTACCAGCACCATTACCGGCCCGCTGGTGGTGCTTCCAGGGATCCCTGCTCACCCATGATCATCTCGAGTTCATGTGCTTACAAGATGAAGCTGTCCTTGTGGCTTCAGACTTTAGGCTCTAGCTAGCACCGTCCGGAGGAAAAACGCTGGCGTTTCGCTCATGCCCATGCTCCTTAATGGGCGTCTGTATCAACCATCCTGTCATCTGTATTTCTTTGCAGTTCTTTGTTCCAGTAATTTTCGTTCCTTGATGTGCCACATGTATAATCAACGTAATAAATGCTGGAATTTAGTCTATTTTGGGCAACCCAATAACTATTTCAAAAATTCCTAATAAATCCTAGAGGCCCACTTAGCCCATTTGTGCAAGGCAAGGGATACTACTAAAGTTTAGTCCCACATGGCTAGTTGAGTGGGAGTTGGACCTCCTTATAAGGGAGGTTCTTTTCACACTTATACGAGCATGAGAACAAGAGGGATATCCACGCCGCTCCTCCGCCACCCGCCTCGTCACGCCGCGCCGCGCCGCGCCGTGGGTTGCGGGAATGAGCCGATATCTAAATTTTGCCACGCACTATGGGTATATGAAAGGTCACACGGCCTCCGAAACCGCACCACTTTGAGTCTTGTACGGGAGAAGGGTGATACGATTTTTGGGGAGCGCTCTGCGCGACTACTGACTTCTTCATCACGGACTCCGACGACTTCTTCCCCGATGTCGACAACCTCATTGACGACATGGCTGGAGAGGATGTCGACCCCAAGTCCAGTGCTTCCGTTGCTGCTACAGTTCTCGCCTCTAGTTTCTGCCCTACATATGTTAGATTCTATGTCGTATAAGCAGCTTCATCTAGTGTCTGTTCTAGATGTGTTTAGCACAAGTTCATATATGCAGACGATGTTTACCTTCTCTTTGTCAGATTGCATGACTTGCTTTATATTTCCTATATTAGTCATGCTTTATCTAGTATTTCCATTAGCAAAATTATTTGGTAAATTGCTCATATTTCCAACAATCCAAAAACCTTATGATAGGTAATTTACACCAAGTGGTTTTGCTGCTTCCATGAGACCTCCTATGTTTGAGGGTATCCACTATAAGAGGTGGCGCGTGAGAGCAGTCTTATGGTTTTAAACCATGAGTTGCTATGATGCCACTCTTGGCAAACCTGAAGGGGAGCTTGATGCTCAACAGACACAAGCCTTTCAGAAAATGGATACTTTGTTTAAGGCTGCTCTCTTGAGTGTTCTTGGTGAGAACATAGTTGATGCTTATGCGTCAATTGATAATGGAAAAGATATGTGAGATGCACTCGAGGCCAAGTTTGGGGTCTCGGATGCTGGTACTGAGCTGTACATTATGGAGCAATTCTATGATTACAGGATGACTGAAGAGCGCTTCGTGGTTGAGCAAGCTCATGAGATACAATCATTTGCTAGAGAACTTGAGCACTTCAGTTGTATGCTGCCGGACAAGTTTGTTACCGGAGGTACCATCACTAAGCTTCCTCCTTCGTGGAGGAATTTTGCTACCTTACTGAAGCATAAGAGGCAGGAGTTTTCCATTCCGGATCTCATTGGCACTCTTGATGTGGAAGAAAAGGCGAGAGCAAAGGACACACGTGCTAGAGGTATTAAGGGAGGATCTAGTGCCAATGTGGTACGGAAGCAGAACTTCCAGCCCCACAAGTTCAAGAACAAGGGCAAGTTTGATGGTAAAGCAAAGTTTGATGGGAAGAACAAGGTTGTGCAACACACGAACTTCAAGAAGAAGAATGGCAAGAAGAAAGGTGCTTGTCATGTGTGTGGGGATCCTGATCATTGGGCTCCTAGTTGCCCTAATCGCTATGACAAGCGTCATCCTGGGAAAGGCGGCAAGACCTTTAATGTTGTCATTGGAGACACTGACATGAAGGATGCTGGGTATGGTATATTTCCCACTATTCTTTCAGTATGCCATTCTCCTGACTGGTTGATTGAAACGGGTGCTAATGTGCATGTATGCGGTGATATTTCCATGTTTTCGTCTTATCAGACCGCAGGGACTTCAACCGTGCTGATGGGCAACGGTTCAAGTGCTTCTGTTCATGGTGTTGGCACGGTCAATCTGAAGTTTACTTCGGGGAAGATCGTGCGGCTGAAGAACATGCATTATATCCCCTCCGTCAATAAAAAATCTTGTTAGCGGATCTCTTCTGTGTAGAGATGGCTATAAGCTTGTTTTTGAGTCGAATAAATTTGTAATATCCAAGTATGGAACCTTCGTTGGTAAAGGCTATGAGTCTGGAGGCATGTTTTGTTTATCCTTATCAGACGTTTGCAATAAAGTTCTTAATCATATTTGCAACAATAGTGAATCAAATGTGTGGCATTCACGTCTTTCTCATGTTAACTTTGGTTGCATGTCGCGACTAGCGAAGTTGAACTTAATCCCTAGTTTCACCACTGTCAAGGGATCTAAGTGTCAAGTGTGTGTGCAAGCTAAGCAATCTCATAAGTCTCACACGACTGCGGAAATGAGAAATCTTGCACCACTAGAGCTCATACATTCAGATCTATGTGAAATGAATGGTGTGTTGACAAAAGGTGGAAAGAAATATTTCATGACGTTAATTGATGACTCCACTAGATACTGTCGTGTGTATCTTCTGAAATCTAAGGATGAGGCTTTGAACTTTTTCAAGATCTATAAAGCTGAAGTGGAAAACCAACTTGATCGAAAAATCAAGAGGCTTAGGTCTGACCGTGGTGGAGAGTATTTTTCTAATGAATTTGATGCTTTTTGTGCGGAACATGGTATAATCCATGAGAGGACGCCTCCCTATTCACCTCAGTCAAATGGGGTGGCGGAGAGAAAGAACCGTACTCTAACAGATTTGGTTAACGCCATGTTAGACACTTCGGGTCTCTCCAAGGCATGGTGGGGGGAGGCGATATTGACTGCATGTCATGTCCTAAACCATGTTCCCACAAAGAATAAAGAGATAACTCCATTCGAGGAATGGTAGAAGAAGAGCTTAAAACTCTCTTATCTACGAACATGGGGTTGTTTGGCGAAAGTCAATGTTCCAATTCCAAATAAGCGGAAGCTTGGACCAAAGACAGTGGATTGTGTTTTCCTGGGATATGCTTTTCATAGCATTGGCTATAGATTCTTGGTTGTAAAATCTGAGGTACCTGACATACATGTCGGTACGATCATGGAGTCGAATGATGCGACTTTCTTTGAAGATATCTTTCCCATGAAGGATATGGCTACCTCATCTAATCAGGAGATGCCTAGTTCATTGAATCAGGAACCAGTTACAATTACCGAACCTGCCATTTCGATGGAACACTTTGAAAATCCTATGGAGGAGAACAATGAAGTTCCTACTAGAACCAAGAGACAGAAGACTGCAAAGTCCTTTGATGATGATTTTCTTGTGTATCTCATAGATGACACTCCCAGTTCTATTTCAGAGGCCTATGCATCTGAAGATGCTGACTACTGGAAGGAAGCGGTTAGTAGCGAGATGGATTCCATCTTGACGAATGAAACCTGGGAGATAACTGAAGGAAATATGCCCTAGAGGCAATAATAAAGTTATTATTTATTTCCTTATATCATGATAAATGTTTATTATTCATGCTAGAATTGTATTAACCGGAAACATAATACATGTGTGAATACATAGACAAACAGAGTGTCACTAGTATGCCTCTACTTGACTAGCTCGTTAATCAAAGATGGTTATGTTTCCTAACCATGAACAAGGAGTTGTTATTTGATTAACGGGATCACATCATTAAGTGAATGATCTGATAGACATGACCCATTCCATTAGCTTAGCACCCGATCGTTTAGTATGTTGCTATTGCTTTCTTCATGACTTATACATGTTCCTATAACTATGAGATTATGCAACTCCCGTTTGCCGAAGGAACACTTTGTGTGCTACCAAACGTCACAACGTAACTGGGTGATTATAAAGGAGCTCTACAGGTGTCTCCAAAGGTACATGTTGGGTTGGCGTATTTCGAGATTAGGATTTGTCACTCCGATTGTCGGAGAGGTATCTCTGGGCCCTCTCGGTAATGCACATCACTTAAGTCTTGCAAGCATTGCAACTAATGAGATAGTTGCGGGATGATGTATTATAGAACGAGTAAAGAGACTTGCCGGTAACGAGATTGAACTAGGTATTGGAATACCGACGGTCGAATCTCGGGCAAGTAACATACCGATGACAAAGGGAACAACGTATGTTGTTATGCGGTCTGACCGATAAAGATCTTCGTAGAATATGTAGGAGCCAATATGGGTATCCAGGTCCCGCTATTGGTTATTGACCGGAGACATGTCTCGGTCATGTCTACAGTGTTCTCGAACCCGTAGGGTCCGCACGCTTAAGGTTACGATGATAGTTATATTATGAGTTTATGCATTTTGAAGTACCGAAGTTTGTTCGGAGTCCCGGATGTGATCACGGACATGACGAGGAGTCTCGAAATGGTTGAGACATAAAGATTGATATATTGGAAGCCTATGTTTGGATATCGGAAGTGTTCCGGGTGAAATCGGGATTTTACCGGAGTACCGGGAGGTTACCGGAACCCCCCGGGAGCTATATGGGCCATAGTGGGCCTTAGTGGAAAAGAGAAGAGGCAGCCCAACATGGGCCGCGCGCCCCTCCCCTCCCTTGGTCCGAATAGGACAAGGAGAGGTGGCCGGCCCCTCTCTCTCTTTTCCCCCCCTCCGCGAATCCTATTCCAACTAGGATTGGGGGGGGGGGGGGATCCTACTCCCAGAGGGAGTAGGACTCTCCTGGCGCGCCTCTCCTAGGCCGGCCGAACCCCCCCCCCCTTAGTCCTTTATATACGGAGGCAGGGGCACCCAATAAACACACAAGTTGATCCACGTGATCTTATTCTTAGCCGTGTGTGGCGCCCCCAGCCACCATAGTCCTCGATAATATTGTAGTGGTGCTTAGGCGAAGCCCTGCGACAGTAGTACATCAAGATCGTCACCACGCCGTCGTGCTGACGGAACTCTTCCCCAACACTTTGCTGGATCGGAGTTCGGGGATCGTCATCGAGCTGAACGTGTGCTAAAACTCGGAGGTGCCGTAGTTTCGATGCTTGATCGGTCGGGCCGTGAAGACGTACGACTACATCAACCAAACGCTTCCGTTGTCGATCTACCAAGGGTACGTAGATCACACTCTCCCCTCATTGCTATGCATCACCATGATCTTGCGTGTGCGTAGAATTTTTTTTTGAAATTACTACGTTCCCCAACAATAACTGATCGTCCTTATGGGTGCAAACCTATAGGATGCAAATGGGTATTCAAGAAGAAGCTTAGGCCTGATGGTACTATTGAAAAGTACAAGGCTCGGCTCGTGGCTAAGGGTTATACCCAAAAGAAAGGTGAAGACTTCTTTGATACTTACTCACCTGTGGCTCGACTGACCACTATCCGAGTTCTACTTTCACTAGCTGCCTCGCATGGTCTTCTCGTTCATCAAATGGATGTTAAGACCGCTTTCCTAAATGAAGAGTTGGACAAGGAAATTTATATGGAACAACCAGATGGGTTTGTACTAGATGGTCAGGAAGGGAAAATGTGCAAGTTGCTGAAGTCTTTGTACGGACTTAAGCAAGCACCCAAACAGTGGCATGAGAAGTTTGAAAGAACTTTAACAGCTGCAGGCTTTGTTGTAAATGAAGCTGACAAATGTGTGTACTATCGTCATGGTGGGGGCGAGGGAGTTATCCTGTGCTTGTATGTTGATGACATACTTATTTTCGGAACAAATCTGAATGTTATTAAGGAGGTCAAGGATTTCCTATCTCGTTGTTTTGAGATGAAGGATTTAGGAGTGGCTGATGTCATTCTGAACATCAAGTTGTTGAGAGATGATGATGGTGGGATTACATTGCTTCAATCTCACTATGTGGAAAAGATCTTGAGTCGCTTTGGCTATAGTGACTGCAAGCCCTCTTCAACACCATATGATGCGAGTGTGTTACTTCGAAAAAAACGAAGAATTGTTAGAGATCAATTAAAATATTCTCAGATTATTGCCTCGTTTATGTACTTAGAAAGTGCTACAAGACCTGACATCTCTTTTGCTGTTAGCAAACTGAGTCAGTTTGTCTCAAAACCAGGAGATGTGCATTGGAAAGCTCTAGAGAGAGTTTTGCGTTATTTGAAAGGCACTGCAAATTATGGAATTCACTACACCGGGCATCCAAAGGTGCTTGAAGGGTATAGTGACTCAAACTGGATCTCAGATGCTGATGAGATAAAGGCCACGAGCGGTTATGTATTCACTCATGGAGGTGGCGCTGTTTCTTGGAAGTCTTGCAAGCAGACCATCTTAACGAGGTCAACAATGGAAGCAGAACTCACAGCACTAGATACAGCTACGGTTGAAGCAGATTGGCTTCACCGGCTCTTGAATGACTTGGCGGTTGTTGAGAAACCTGTACCGGGTGTCCTTATGAACTGCGACAATCAAACTGTGATCACGAAAGTGAGTAGCTGAAAGGATAATATGAAGTCATCAAGACACGTTCAGAGAAGGTTAAAGTCTGTAAGGAAAATGAAAAACTCCGGAGTTATTGCGTTGGATTATATCCAAATGTCTAAAAATCTGGCAGATCCTTTTACTAAGGGTCTATCACGTAATATGATAGATAATGCATCGAGGGAGATGGGTATGAGACCCAAAATATGAGTTGTTCACAGTGGTAACCTATTCTTTGTGATCGGAGATTCCGTGAATTAGATGTGGAAGACAAGTTGTTGGTCAACTGAGAGGAGAGTATCCTTACTATTCACAATACCACTTCATGAAGATGCAATACTCTCTTAATCTGCATGGCAGGTTGATGTATATCTTAATGTGTTATAAGTGGCTTATTTAAGCAGAGATGTTATCCTGCAGAACATCTTTTAAAGAACACACCTATATGAGTCTGATTGTCAAACGTCGCAATCTATGAGAGTAGGGTTCTCTCTAATAAACTCATGAAAGATCATGGAGTATGACGCATAAACTCCACCCGCGGGGAAGACTCACGGTAGCCACGTATCGGTCAAGGCTTTATGTGAAGCTAGATTCGCAGAAAACTTGCAGTTCAAGGCTCAGTCCACTGTTCAAGTTGCTTACTAGTAGCATAGAGTTCTAGGTGGAAGTTCAACTTAACAGTCTCCACTGCAGTACCGGTATATAAAACAGTGTTTTGGAACCAAAGGCAAATTTCTATGTGCCTCTGGGATCTGGTGGGGGATTGCTGGAATTTAGTCTATTTTGGGCAGCCCAATAACTATTTCAGAAATTCCTAATAAATCCTAGAGGCCCACTTAGCCCATTTGTGCAAGGCAAGGGATACTACTAAAGTTTAGTCCCACATTGCTAGTTGAGTGGGAGTTGGACCTCCTTATAAGGGAGATTCTTTCCCCACTTGTACGAGCATGAGAACAAGAGGGATATCCACGCGCGCTCCTCCTCCGCCGCCCGCCTCGCCATGCCACGCCACGCCACGCCACGCCACGCCACGCCACTCCACACCACACCACACCACACCACACCACACCACACCTCGCCTCCCTCGTCACGACGCGCCGCACTGCACCGCGGGTTGCGGGAATGAGCCGAGCTGATATCATAAGCAGCTTCATCTAGTGTCTGTTCTAGATGTGTTTAGCACAAGTTCATATATGCAGACGATGTTTACCTTCTCTCTGTCAGATTGCATGACTTGCTTTATATTTCCAACATATTTCCAACAATAAATACTACTCCTTTCTCAGTGTGTTCGCCTCCTTGGATAGACATGTCGACAGGTTCCATCACCTACCTACAACTTTGTCACTCTAAGAGCATGGTTAATAATAGAGCCAACAATCGGCTATAATGAGTTGACAATCGGGTGAGAAGAGGATGAGGACGCACCCCCTCCCCTGCGCACGCTCGGATTAAAAAAGGACACACTGCCGTCGCTGACGCGTGGGCCCACGGTCGTCCCGCATCATTAATAAAGATGTGGGCGGTAGTTGGACGGCCGCCACGTGGGACGCGGCGGACACCGAGAGGATGCGCGGCGTGACGCCATTTGAGAATGGGTCGACGCGTTGAGCTGTCACAAATGTCCGCGGCGACCCAAACGGACGGCGGTGAATGAAATGGGTCGCCGCGTTGGAGTTGCTCTAAGTGTATAAGATTTGTCTTAAGTCAAACTTCTTATAGTTTGACCCAACTTATATTACAAAATATAAACATCTATAATAGAAATTTATATAATATGCAGATTAATCCCATATGATGGATCTAAAGATATTAATTTAGTATTGTGAACGTTGATATTTTTTCATACAAACTTTGTCAACTTTTACAAAATTTGACTTAAGACAACTCTTACATGCGGAGTAAAAAGAATCAAAGGGAGTATATACATAGATAATAGAGCGCTGTCAAGGTGACCAACCCAGTAATAATATCTTAACTTCATCGAATGAATAGTATAGAATAGTGTATGTGCACAAATCCAAAACAACAGAAATAAGGGGAACTCCTTGATACAGGTTTCTATGTAATTTACAACGTATTTTTACAACCCTTCCTGTTCGTCAATGGCATATTTCTTTAAACAAAGATAAAAGATTTGTCTAATCGATTAATTAAGAAGAAGAGAATTGACTGGCTAATAACGAAAAACCGGATAAAAACCGAAACAAACAGACCCGGTGTAGCTACCTTCGTTCAGTGGATCGTTGATTGATCAGATTTCAATGGGGTTAGGACATTGCATAGCTCTCTGCATGTCTTGATGATCAGAACTTGACATGATTGCAGGCGGAGCCAGGGGCGAAGTAGCTGGCGAAGTTTCATTTTTTTTTCCGGCCAATATCCTCTAGGCCTGGGTTAGCTGTGGATGATTTGTAAAATGAGTAGTCATCGATCTTACAATAGTAGGAGTGTGTGTATAGAGAAACCCTCGGGATAATAACCATATTCATGTATGTATTGCATGCATAAGTTTGCTTTAATTTGGCACACGTCCTAAAATGATAAAGATCTTATTTCACACTTCATATAGGGTAATTATGTACTATATACCAACATTGCTTGTTTCCATCTGTGTTCCCTTTGTCATTCACTGACTCATTACACTAGTAGAAAATGGGCCTATTGTCCCGGTTTGTAAGGGCCTTTTGTCCCGGTTTCTGAACCGGGACTAAAGGGTCCCCTGACCCTTTAGTCCTGGTTCTAACCAGAACCGGGACAGATGGGCCTCCACGTGGCCTGCGCGCTGAGCCCAGGCAGGAGGGCCTTTGGTCCCGGTTGGTGGCACCAACCGGGACCAATAGGCCTCCATGCGTCAGCATTTCTGTGGCTGGGTTTTTTTTAAAGAAGGGGGTTGGGGGTTTTGGGGGGTTAATTTAGGTATTTCATATACTGTGTTAGATAGCTAATTAATAAAGAGAAGTGTCCTCATTTATGTCCGTGCTTGGTCGATGCTACATACTATACATACGTATAGAGAGGACTAGACACGCTAGCTAGCTAGTAAGCAAACGAAGAAAACAGAAGATCGTCATGAACATATATGCATACAGAGAGAAGTGATATCGACCACCTCTCCTTCTCCGAGAGATTGGTCGAACAACAAGTTCTCGTATATCTATTCGACACTACCGGCTACATATATACAATAATTATCTCTTACAAATATAATCTCCTAAATTACGGACGCATGGTCCACATAGTATTCTCCGTCTTCAGCGATCACGTGGTCAAGAAAGAATGCCTTCAATTCGTCTTGAATTGCTCGCATGCGATCTGGTGCTAGGAGTTCACCCCGCATCCGGAACATCTAATTTGAAGAAGGGGGTCAATATATATATATATATATATATATATATATATATATATATATATATATATATATATATGAATGAATGAAGCTCAACACAAATGATGGTAATAAAATAAAATTATGAATATTGTTATTTACGCATTTCATATTGTTCGGCAGAGTAGCCCCGCTCACAGGTCATGTGGCGGATGGACTCGCAAACATAGTATCCACAGAAATCATTCTCTTGGTCCTGCCACAACCACTTTACAAGAAACAGAGGTCAATCAAACAGATAAGCAAGAATGCCAAATGGTATTGATGAAACTAGCGCTTGAATCAATAGCTAGGAGATGTGCGGAACATGCTACTATAGTACTTACTTTCAGGTGTCTAAATTGCAGCTCCTTCGGCAGTCCCGGAGCTTTTTTGGTGAATTTTCTCCAAACCCTGCCAGACAAAGAAAACAATTACTTGATATCAGAAATGAACAAAGTTGCTAATATGGTGGATAATGATCGATTTAACTTACTTCTCGAGTATTTGAGTCATGTCCGCATACTCCTGCGGATCTTTTCGTTTAGAGTCCAAGACAGTTACTACTCCCTGCTCAAGCCTAATATCTAGGAGAATATAGTGGTAACTGCGCACACATGCATAACTCATCAATTACATTACTATAACCTGGACTAATATATAAGGGAAACCGAATATGCACAAGACAGTAACACTCACTTGAAGTTGTAAGGAAAGAGTATTATATCGTTGTGTTCATTTATTTTGAATGATCATAGCAAGTTGGCCTCGGTATCTGCGGCACGAAATTTAACCCCAGTTGCATCTATGAGATATGTGTTAATGAACCCAATATCAGTTGCATCTTCAATTCGGCGATCTTCAATCTGCATAATTAATAGAGTGAGAATAATTATAAATACATGCAATGAAAGAGCTGACCTATATAAAGAGACTTAATGAAAGAAGTAGTAGTACTTACAGACAGTAGCAGGTGACCGTTGCTTTATCGAGGGCCAATTGATTGAAAAACTGATAGAACTCCTCAAATGGAATAGGCAACAGATCAATTTCAACGAGGTCATGCTCCTTTTTAACTCTCACATACAAAGTACTCCTCCCCCCAAACTCTCTGCAGATTTTCAAGTACCAATCATGCAATCTTTGCATCATCGTTGATAGAGATCTTTCATCTTTGACGAAAGGCTTCCCGTACTCGTATCTGTGTATCTGCACGTCCATGAAATCATAATGTACATCGTCGGGCAGGTAATCTCCAAGATTGCTATAACCGGGCACCATCCTCGGATCGACGATGTCGCTAGGAACATTGAGTGGGGGGCACGATTGATTCCCTTGTTCGCCGAGCTGGGCAATTTGTTTCCCAACTGCTCGTCGTTCTTTCATCCTTTGATCACTGACTGTACTTTCCGACCGCTCCGCTTCGGCCCATGTCTTTCCAATAATGCGCTCATAGTTGCCTTTCGGCGGAGACTTGGGTAGTTTTGCCAGGGCAGCCAGAGTGCGCTTCACTTTCACCGGATCTACCTTCTCCTCCGGAGTTGGATGTCTCTTTGCTTTCAACCCTTGAAACCAGTCATATACTTCGGTTCGCACGATCTTCGCGTTCTCCTCCGGGGTCCTCTCGTATGGTAACGTCTCTGGAGTCTTCAGAGAAGGACCGAATCTGTATGTCCTCCCGGCTCTGGCTGTACTGCTAGACGCCGACCGAGCAGACGGAGCGGCTGTCTTCTTTACTTGCTTACGAGGCGGAGGAGAAGGACTACGACGCGCCGGAGCAGCTGCCGGAGCGGCGGAGGATCTCTTCCACCCTTGCTGACGAGGAGGAGAAGGAGGAGGCTGGCTGCTCGGGTGCGCCGGCACAGGCGGAGAAGGAGGCGGAGTGCTGCCACGCGCCGGAGAAGGAGCCGGCCGAGTGTCCTGATCGTCACTCGCCGGAGGAGGAGGCGGTGGAGGAGGCGGAGTGCCCTGACTCGCTGGAGGAGGAGGAGGAGGCGGAGGCGTCCAGTTCGGAAGGTTGATGAGCTCCTTCCGCCATACGCATGGAGTCTTCAGAGAAGAACCCAGTCGGGTCTCCCCTTCTCCGGTAGGGTGGTCAAGTGGGAGGTCCTCAAATCCCTCCGTTATTTCATCCACCATCACCTTAGCATATCCTTCTGGAATCGGCCGGCAGTGAAAAGTTACGCCGGGTTCATTAGGAAAAACAGAGCCAACAGCCGCCTTGACCTTCATATTAATCAATTGCGTCATAAGGTGGCAATTTTGAGACTCCGTGATAGCATCCACGGGATAGCTGGCAGGAGCCATCAAGACATGCTCTGGCTGAAGCAGCTCGGTGGAAGCCATGCTGCTTCTCCGTTGAGATGGCGGGGTAGCTTCAGGGGAAGCTTAGGCAAGTCGTTTGCTGTGATTTGCTTCTCGTTCCTCTATCGCTTCTACCCTTGTGTGCAGCGCCTGCAGTTCGGTCTGCTGCACTTTCTTCCTCCTCTCGTGGCATTTGTAACCGCCAGCGTTCGGAAACCCAGTCTTTCACGGAATGGAGCCTGGCGTGCCTCGTGTCCGTCCAGGGTGCTCAGGATTTCCGAGGGCCTTTGTGAGCTCGTCGTTCTCTCTGTCTGGAAGGAACGTCCCTTTCTGCGCTGCATCGATATAGTACCGAAGTTTCTTGAAGGGTATGTCAAGTTTCTCGTCCGTCCAAACGCACTTCCCTATTACAGGGTCCAAGGATCCGCCATCCCCGAAGAACCAAGTCCGACAATGGTCTGGCCAGTTCATTGTCTCTGGTTCGATCCCTTTATCAAGCAGATCAGTCTCAGCCTTTGCCCACTTAGGCCGGCCTTTGAGGTAGCCACCTGACCCCGTGCGATGGTGAAGCTTCTTCTTTGCAGCATTTTTCTTGTTTGTCTCCGACATCTTCTTACTCTTATCCGATGTCTTGTGGGCCACAAATGCGGGCCATTGATCTCTGATCTTCTCATATTTGCCCTTGAATTCTGGTGTCTCTTCTTTGTCGACAAACCTTTTCAGCTCATTCTTCCAGCTCCTGAATAGCTTTGCCATCTTCTTAACAGCAGCAGACTTAATTAATTGCTCTATAACCGGCTTCTCCGGATCCTCCTCTGCCGGTAGGGTGAAATTTGCCTTCAGCTCCTTCCAAATATCATCTTTCTGCATATCATTGACATAAGACACCTCAGGGTCTTCTTTAGCCGGCTTAAACCATTGGTGGATGCTGATCGGGATCTTGTCCCTAACAAGAACCCCGCACTGAGCAGTAAATGCATCCTTCGTCCGGATGGGTTCAATCGGTAGGCCGTCACGCGCGATTGCTGTGATCTCAAACCTTTCATCCTCGTGCAAATTTTTCTTCGGGCCTCGTCTCTTTACCGAAGTTGTGCTCGATCCGGAGGGCTAGAAAAAAGAAGAAAGATGAGAGTTAATTAATATGTGTACGTAACAAAACAATGAATGCATCAATTAGCTAGTCTCAGCACAGGCTTAACTAATATATTTACCTGGCCGGACTCTGTTCGGTCACCGGAGGCGTCACCCTATTCTTCCGGACCTACTTGTTCACCTTGTTGTTCTTCCGGACCTGCTTCTTCACCCTGCTATTCTTCCAGACCATCATTGTCGTTAAGAAACACGACATGACATCACCTCCGTCTAAGATTATGTCCCGCAACCTCTCTTCTTCTTCCTCGTCTCGTCCGTGCTCCGTTGTTTCTGCAAATATATATTACAACATGGCAATTATTACACAAGCATGACAACACGTGGATATATTAGTTTGGGTGTACTCCTCGAGAGTTTTCACTGTCGAAGTTATCCGGGAGGGGGTAATATCGACAACGATGAGATACAAACACGGGAAAATAATGTTATCGGGGAGCAGGTATAT
>NC_057797.1:710945331-710949499 GCF_018294505.1 Triticum aestivum
TCCTCTATTCCTTTCTTCTTCTCCTCTTCTTTTTCTTCTTTTTTCTTCTTCTTATTTATTTCTCCTCTTCTTCCTCTCCCCTCTTCTTCTCCTTTCTTCCTCTTCTTATTTCCTTTTTCCTCTCATTCTTTTTCTTCTTCTTCCTTCTTAAAAATACATGAAGTAGTATTGCCTAATTCATTGTTCATATGAATATACAAACATTTGCATATTTACAATAAGTAATATCACCAAAAAAATCTATGAACAGAAAAAAATCCTAATTTTTCTAAAAAACTATATTTTGCATATATACATGAACATATATATACACAGAGAACATATATACATATACATACAAAAACAAGCATATATATGAAAAAAAAAGCATATATATATATATATGAAAAAAATTGCTAGCTAGGGAGGGCGCCGGCCGGACCAGGAGTACCGCGGGATCGGCGGCGAGGATGGCGACGGGGCAATGGGCGCGCGCTCGGGGTAGGGGGCGCGGGCGACGGCGAGGGCAGGGCGGGGCGGCGCGTGTCGTGGTTCTAAGCCTGACAGTAGAGTGGGGGGTAGGTATGGAGAGGCAAGGTCCTAGCTATGGAGAGGTTGTAAGCACAAGGGATGTACGAGTTCAGGCCCTTCTCGGAAGAAGTAACAGCCCTACGTCTCGGAGCCCGGAGGCGGTCGAGTGGATTATCAATGTATGGATTACAAGGAGCCGAACCCCTCTGCCTGTGGAGGGGGGTGGCTTATATAGAGTGCGCCAGGACCCCAGCCAGCCCACGTAGGAGAGGGTTTAAGGTGAGTTAAGTCTGGGGCGTTACTGGTAACGCCCCACATAAAGTGCCTTTACTATCATAAAGTCTACTTAATTACAGGCCGTTGCGGTGCAGAGTGCCTCTTGACCTCCTGGTGGTCGAGTGAGTCTTCGTGGTCGAGTCCTTCAGGCCAGTCGAGTGAATCCTCGTTGGTCGACTGGAAGGCGACCTCTTCTAGGGATGTCCTAGGGTAAGTTACTTGGAACAGGTCCATGACCCTACCCTAGGTACATAACCCCATCATTAGCCCCCGAATGGATTGAGGCTTCGAGTGAAGAAGGAGTTGATGTCGTTTCCGATTAACCTTTGCGCTCTAGTTGTGCGCTGTTCTGGATCAAAGAATCTCTTCGTTGACAGGAAGCAATTTGTCTTCGGTCGACTCGATCCATTCTATTTTTGCGTCGAGTGATCTTTCGAGCTTCGACGATCTCCGAGCGACGGATCGCCGGAAACACCGCGTCTGACAGACTGATTTGTTGCTCGCGGATTCCGCGGGGTGCGAAATTTGGGGGCGCGCGCGAAGCGGGGCAGACCGCGGCGTTCGGATGGGACGGGGCATAGACGCCTCGATCTCCGCGCCGCCTTTTTCGCCACGTATCCAGTCCTCATAACTGCTCCCAGATATGATTAGATCGACCGGGCCCACATGTCAGCCACTCGGAAGGGACCTTATAAATGTGCCCGGCGAGGATTTCTGTGCTGCGCCTCAGCATTCTCCCTCTCTCCCTCTGCTTCCTTCCTCCCTGCTCAGCGTGCTCGCTCTCGCCCCCGCACCACTTCCCTTCGTGCATCTCACCGGCGACCATGGCCAAGGAGAAGGCGGCGGCGCTGGAGCGTGCCAAGAAGGCGTCGGCATCGGAGAAGGCGAAGGGGAGATCCACCAGCCGCAGAGGGTCCTCGTCCAGATCCCGCCTGCCGAAAGGCTGGGTCCAAGGAGACTGGATCCAGTCGACCATCACGGAGAAGGACCTCCTCGACATGGCCAACGAGGGCTTGATCCCTCATGGAGCTGCGAGGTTGCCGGGGAAGGAGTGGCAGCCACAGCCAGAAGAGGGTGAGTGTGTGCTTCTGGCCACTCATGTTGATCGTGGGTTTTCCTTGCCGCCAAGCATTTTCTTCCGTGGCTTCTTGAATTTCTTTGGAGCGCAGCTCCACCACTTTACCCCAAACTCCATTGCCTATCTTGCTGCGTTCGTGTCCATGTTTGAGGGTTTCTTGGGCTGTCGACCGCACTGGGGTTTGTTCAAACGTATCTTCACGTGTCGCTCTCAGACCGTGAAGAAGGCGAGCCCAGGTGATGAGAAGACCCGAGTCGTCCAAATGTGTGGGGGCCTGGGGATTCAGGTGAGGAATAATAGCACCTTCCCGCCCATGTCCTTTCCCGAGTCCGTCAGAGGCTGGCAGTCGACTTGGTTCTACTGTCAGGTCCAGTCGACGCCAGGGCAGTCGAGTGGACTCCCTCCGTTTACCATGGACCGAGTGAACAAGCCCTCCCCTCTGAAGCTGATTCCGGAGGAGAAAGCCAACGTGAAGATGTTGATGGAGCGCGTGGTGCAGTTGGTTCGGGAGGGGGTGACGGGCATGGATCTTCTGGAGGTCTTCCTCAGGCGTCGCATCCAACCCCTTCAATTCCGGAGCCACTGCATGTGGTTGTACTGTGGGCCCGAAGACGAGACTAGGGTCCATCCAGAAGAAGTCGACGATGCCACTCTGGAAAGATGGATGGTAGCCGTTACCGGAAACAGGGACAACCCGCGCGGAGCCAGAAGGATTCCTCCACTCGACCACAACAGCGACCCAAACAAGGTACACTTGCTCTGCTTTCCATTGTGTCCTTGTCGTATTCATTTCTGCTAACCCTGCCGACTGGTCGACTGATCCTTGTTTGGGCATCTGCTAGGCCTTCACCGAGTTGTACTCGATGCCCAATGGGGCACAAGCTTCGACTGAGGAAGGCGAGGCGAGCGGGGGCGAGGCGAGTGGGGGCGAGAGCCAGGAAGAGGAGGAATGGGACTCGGATGCTGCAGGGGATGATGACGACGATGATGATGATGAAGGTGATGAAGATGACATCGAGGACGAGGAAGAAGAGGAGGAGGAGGTCGTTCCACCGCGCTCAGAAAGGCGGTCGAAGCTTGTCCACGACCCTTCGACCGAACGTGGTAAGGGGGTTGCGACCGCCACTCAGTCGACCAAGCGCCCCCGGACCACCTCTCCGGCGCCGACTGAAAAGGCGCCGAAGCAGCCCAGGGCGGCCTCATCGAAGCCGACCAAGCTCCTGCCGAAGATGAAGGTGTCCATCCCCACCATATCAGGGTAATTGTGTTGCTCATATTTTCTTATTCTGTGCGAACTTTATCTCTGGTCGACGCTGAGGTTAGTCGACTGATCCTTTGGAGTTGCAGTGCTGCTACTTCTGAGACCTCGGCCCGGGCCGATGACCACGAGATGGAGGATGCAGCAACTTCGAATCCAGGTACCGTGTTCTTAATACCATTCTTAGTCGACTGACTCGCGATCTCTGATCCTAATCCTTCTCCGCAGCTCCACCCAACACTGTTATCGATCTTCCTGATGATGATGAGGATGAAGAGCCGCTGAAGCACAGGAAGAGTCGGAAAGCGTCCGCCAGTAAGGTGCCTCAGGATGTGCCGGCGCCTGAAATTCTGACTGTGGAGGAAGAGAACACCACTCGACACACGGTGACCTTCGCGAATCCACTGACGAGTGCTCAGCAGCCTTCCCTCTTCATGACGCACCACATCCCGGAGGACCAAGCTGGCGCAGCGAAGGAGGCGATACGCCAGGCGGGACTCATGATGGAGCAGCTGAAGACCATCCGGGACGCGAGCCAGGCAGCTTATGACGCCAGTTCTGCCCTCCAAAGCAATGTCCAGGTCAGTCGACCGCTGTTTGTTCTGTTGGATATGCTACCAAAAACTTTTCTTTTCCGAAATTTATATTAGTCACCCACTGGGTGTGTCGAATAAACTCCGTGTTAGCGGGGGCACGCTGAGTGCACCCGCTGGGTGTAGTCCCCAAGGCTAAGGTCGACTGCTGGCAGTCGGCCTTAGGCTTTATGATGTCAATCTTTCTGTCAGTCGACTGGTCGACTGGATTTCGCAAACCGGTGGGGGCACGCTGAGTGCACCCACTGGGTGTAGTCCCCAAGGCTAAGGTCGACTGCTGGCAGTCGGCCTTAGGCTTTATGATGTCAATCTTTCTGTCAGTCGACTGGTCGACTGGATTTCGCAAAGCGGTGGGGGCACGCTGAGTGCACCCCCTGGGTGTAGTCCCCGAGACTGTGGTCGACTGCTTGCAGTTGATCACAGTCTTAGAGAATGCGTCTCGCACACTTTTTT
>NC_057797.1:710950705-710951645 GCF_018294505.1 Triticum aestivum
GCTCTGTGTCTGGCCCGAGTCCACTGCAAAGATGCGCGAGAAGAGAAGCTGGCGGCCCTTCGGGTGGCCAATACCAAGAAGCACGACTTCAGATCCTTTATGGAAACTTTCCTTGCAGCTGCCACTCGGATCGCCGACGGGATTGACCTTGATGAATTTGTTGCACCTTCCAGCCCTCCACAGGAGGGGTAAAAAACTTCTTCTGGCTCGACGCTTTAAATTTGCCTCGGTATGCCGAGTGGAATTGTAACCGACAAACCTTAACAGGCTTGACGCCTGAGCACTTTCGGTTCCTTTAGATATCAATTCAAACTTGAATTTGGTGCTTGAATACGATTGCCTTCGGCTCGGAATGTCTTTTGCAGGTTCAAAGCAAGGTGCCTGTGCTGCAATCGACTTATTCTTTAGTCCACTTAGACGAGCACTGGGCTGCAGCTAAGCCCCCGAGTGAGAGGGTTGCTCTTCACTCGGTAGGATTTTGTAACTTAGGCGAGCACAGGGCCGCAGCTAAGCCCCCGAGTGAGAGGATTGCTCTTCACTTGGTAGGATTTTCACAACTTAGGCGAGTGCTTGGACTGCAGCTAAGCCTCCGAGTGAGAGGGTTGCTCTACCACTCGGTAGGATTTTTATAACCTAGGCGAGCACGAGGCTGCAGCTAAGCCTCCGAGTGGAAGGCTGGCTTACCACTCGGTAGGATTTTTACAACTTAGGCGAGTGCTTGGACTGCAGCTAAGCCTCCGAGTGGAAGACTGGCTTACCACTCGGTAGGATTTTTACAACTTAGGCGAGTGCTTGGACTGCAGCTAAGCCTCCGAGTGGAAGGCTGGCTTACCACTCGGTAGGATTTTTATAACTTAGGCGAGCACGAGGCTGCAGCTAAGCCTCCGAGTGGAAGGCTGGCTTACCACTCGGTAGGATTTTTACAACTTAGGCGAGTGCT
>NC_057797.1:710952081-710959194 GCF_018294505.1 Triticum aestivum
TACCACTCGGTAGGATTTTTATAGCTTAGGCGAGCACGAGGCTGCAGCTAAGCCTCCGAGTGAAAGGCTGGCTTACCACTCGGTAGGATTTTTACAACTTAGGCGAGTGCTTGGACTGCAGCTAAGCCCCCGAGAGAGAGGGTTGCTCTTCACTCGATAGGATTTTGATAACTTAGGCGAAACGGATTCGCAGCTAAGCCTCCGAGTGGGAGTCTGGTTCACCACTCGGTAGGAATTTGATACCTTAGGCGAAACGGATTCGCAGCTAAGCCCCCGAGTGAGAGGGTTGCTCTTCACTCGGTAGGATTTTTACAAACTTAGGCGAAACGGATTCGCAGCTAAGTCACCCACTGAGGGGAATTTCATTGGACAAAAAATAAAAAGTGACAGATATTATGGAGGAACTATGACACTTATTATTTTGGGGTCCATGAACTATAGAAGTACTTTATTGCAACTCATCCGAGTGATAAAGCTTAAGTGTAAAACGGGCGGAGTAGCTCCGCGTTCCAAGCTCGGGGCTCGTCGATATTATGCTCGACGTTGTAAAGACGATACGCCCCGTTGTGGAGAACCTTGGTGACGATGAAGGGGCCTTCCCAAGAAGGAGCAAGCTTGTGTGGTTTGTGCTGATCTACTCGGAGAACCAAATCCCCTTCCTGGAAGGCTCGACCTCTCACATTTCGGGCGTGGAAACGCCGCAGATCTTGTTGGTAGATGGTCGACCGGATCAGAGCCATCTCCCTTTCTTCCTCTAAAAGGTCGACTGCGTTCTGCCGCGCTTGTTCAGCTTCTGCTTCGCTGTAGATTTCAACTCGAGGAGCATTGTGGAGAAGATCACTCGGCAAGACTGCCTCAGCTCCATAGACCAAGAAGAATGGAGTTCTTCCGGTCGACCGATTAGGCGTGGTCCGCAGTCCCCAGAGTACAGATGGAAGTTCGTCGACCCAAGCTCCAGCCGCGTGTTTGAGATCACGCATCAGTCGAGGCTTCAGTCCCTTGAGAATCAGTCCATTAGCTCGCTCTGCTTGCCCATTCGACTGCGGATGGGCGACTGATGCGTAGTCGACCCGTGTGCCCTGGGAGTTGCAGAAGGTTCTGAATTCCTCTGAGTCAAAGTTCGACCCATTATCCGTAATGATGCTGTGCGGGACTCCATATCTGAATATTAGTTCCCTGATGAAGCTAACAGCAGTACCGGTGTCGAGGCTCTTGATTGGTTTAGCCTCGATCCACTTGGTGAACTTGTCGACTGCCACCAGTACATGCGTGAAGCCACTTCGTCCTGTTCTCAAAGGGCCGACCATGTCCAGCCCCCAAACTGCAAAAGGCCAGACGAGTGGGATGGTCTTCAAAGCTGACGCAGGTTTGTGCGACATATTCGAGTAGAACTGACATCCCTCGCACTTATCCACTATCTCCTTTGCCATCTCATTCGCCTTGGGCCAGTAAAATCCGGCTCGGTATGCTTTGGCCACGATGGTCCGGGAGGACGCATGATGACCACAGGTCCCCGAGTGAATATCATTGAGGATGAGTCGACCTTCTTCTGGTGTTATGCACTTCTGACCGACTCCAGTCGTGCTCTCTCTGTATAATTGTCCTTTGATGACGGTGAAGGCCTTAGATCGACGGACGATCCATCGAGCCTCTTCCTCATCCTCCGGAAGCTCTTTCCTCAAGATATATGCGACATACGGAATCGTCCAGTCGGGAATGACTACCAAAACCTCCATGATCAAGTCGACCACCGCTGGGACTTCAACTTCAGTCGGATCTGTGGCACTCTTGGGCTGCGGAGTTTCTTCGGTGAAAGGATCTTCTTTGACTGACGGAGTGTGTATATGCTCCAAGAACACACCACTCGGAATGGCTTCTCTCTTGGAACCTATCTTTGCTAGATCATCAGCTGCTTGATTTTTCAGTCGGGGTATATGATGGAGCTCCAACCCCTCGAACTTTTTCTCCAGCTTCCTCACTGCACTGCAGTATCCAGTCATGGCTGGGCTTCTCACGTCCCACTCTTTCATCACCTGATTGACCACTAAATCCGAGTCGCCATAGACCATTAGGCGACGGACGCCGAGTGAAATGGCCATGCGCAACCCATATAGGAGGGCCTCATATTCTGCCTCATTGTTGGAAGAATCAAAGTGAATCTGGAGCACATATCTGAGCTTATCTCCTCTGGGGGAAACCAGGACAACCCCAGCACCGGAACCATTCAACATCTTAGAACCATCGAAAAACATGGTCCAATGCTCCGAGTGAACTTCAGTCGGCTGCTGCTGTTCGATCCACTCGGCGAGGAAATCTGCTATTGCCTGGGACTTAATGGCTTTCTTTGCCTCAAACTTGATATCAAGGGGAAGAAGTTCAATCGCCCATTTGGCCACTCGACCAGTTGCATCTCTATTGTGCAAAATCTCTGATAGTGGAGCGTCGCTGACGACTGTGATTGAATGGTCAGAGAAATAATGAGCAACCTTCTTTGTGGTCATGTATATTCCATACACAAGCTTCTGATAATGAGGATATCTCTGCTTGGATGGAGTCAAGACTTCAGACAAATAATACACTGGGCGCTGAACTTTGAGAGCTTTTCCTTCTTCTTCCCGCTCGACCGTTAGCACAGTACTGACGACTTGTCCTGTGGCTGCGATGTAGAGCAACAGAGGCTCTTTGCTGATTGGAGCAGCAAGCACCGGCTGGGTGGAGAGCAGAGCTTTTAGCTCGGCAAACGCTGCATCAGCTTCTGGAGTCCACTCGAACTTGTCAGCCTTCTTCATCAGTCGGTAAAGAGGCAATGCCTTTTCACCGAGTCGTGAGATGAATCGACTTAATGCGGCCAAGCATCCAGTAAGCTTCTGGACATCGTGCACTCGCACAGGGTGTTTCATTCGGAGAATAGTGCCAATCTTTTCTGGGTTGGCGTCGATTCCCCGTTCGGAAACGAGAAAACCGAGTAACTTGCCACCAGGAACTCCAAATGTGCACTTTGATGGATTGAGCTTGATATCATACCTTCTGAGGTTGGCAAATGTTTCGGCGAGGTCAGCGAGCAGGTCGGAACCTTTTCGTGACTTGACAACAATATCATCCATATAAGCTTCCACATTCCGACTGATTTGAGTGAGTAGACACTTCTGGATCATTCGCATAAATGTGGCTCCGGCATTCTTGAGGCCGAATGGCATGGTGATATAGCAGAAGCACCCGAATGGAGTGATGAAAGCTGTTTTTACTTCATCGGGCCCATACAGACGGATCTGGTGGTACCCGGAGTAAGCATCTAAAAAAGACAACCTCTCGCATCCCGCGGTCGAGTCAACAATTTGATCCATGCGAGGGAGAGGAAAGTGATCTTTCGGGCAGGCCCGGTTGATGTGCTTGAAATCAATGCACATTCGGAGCGACTTGTCCTTCTTAGGAACCATGACGACATTAGCGAGCCACTCGGAGTGGAATATCTCTCGGATAAATCCTGCCGCCAACAGTCGAGCCACTTCTTCACCGATGGCCTTTCTCTTCTGGACGGCGGACCGCCGAAGATGTTCTTTGACTGGCTTTGCAGACGAGTCGACTCTTAGGCGATGCTCAGCCAGTCCCCTGGGAACACCTGGCATGTCAGCGGGCTTCCATGCAAAAATGTCCCAGTTCTCACGGAGGAACTGGATGAGCGCTTCTTCCTATTTTGGGTCGAGTGTTGTGGAGATGCGGGTCGGAGCTGCTTCGGGGTCGGTCGGGTGAATGTGAACAGGCTTCGTCTCACCGGACGACTGGAATGCAGATTCTGTGGCGGGCTTCTTGGATCGCAGCAAGTCACTTGGATCTGCGTTTTGCTTGTATTCTTCGAACTCGACCGCTGTCACTTGGGAATCGGCAATTTTGGAGCCCTTCTGAAAGCACTCCTCTGCCTTTTTCCTATCACCGGTGACAGTGATCACACCTTTGGGACTGGGCATCTTCAATTTGAGGTACACGTAACATGGTCGAGCCATGAACCGTGCATAGGCTGGTCTCCCCAAAATGGCATGATATGCACTTTGAAAATCCACGACCTCAAACGTCAACTTTTCTTTGCGAAAATGCTTTGAATCGCCAAACACTACGTCCAAAGCTATCTGGCCGAGTGACTCGGCCTTCTTCCCTCGTATAACTCCATGGAAGCTCATGTTACTAGTGCTCAGTCGGGACATCGGAATGCCCATACCTTTCAACGTGTCTGCATATAACAGATTCAGCCCACTTCCACCGTCCATCAGCACCTTTGTCAGTCGAGTGCCTTCGACAACTGGATCGACCACCAAAGCTTGCCTCCCAGGGGTGGCAATATGAGTCGGGTGATCAGATTGGTCGAATGTGATGGGTGTTTGAGACCACTTCAGATAATTTGCCTTTGCTGGGGCAACCATGTTAACCTCTCGGTTAATCACTTTCAGTCGACTTCTGCTTTCCACATCTGCGAAGATCATCAGAGTGGAGTTGATATGCGGATATCCTCCCTCACTGTCCTCTTTGTCTTCGGCCTTGTCCGGCTCCTTCTCCTTGTCCTTAGACTGTTTTCCCTGAAACTGCTGGATCAGGAGTCGACATTGGCGAGTGGTGTGCTTTGGGTAAATGATATTCCCCTCTTCATCTTTCTTCGTGTGAATATGACACGGCATATCCATCACGTCGTTCCCTTCTTTATCCTTTACCTTCTTGGGGTTCCAGGATCCTTTTGGTTTCCCCTTAAACTTTCCTTGAGTCACGGACAGAGCCTCTCCAGGAGCTGCCGGTTCAGCCTTCCGCTTCTGTTTCCGACTGGTGTTTCCTTTTTCCGACTGACTCGGCTTGTGCTTGCCGCTTCGGAGTCGGTCTTCTTCTTCGCCGTTGGCGTACTTGGTAGCAATCTCCATCATCCGACTCAAGGTCATGTCACCGGTTCGACCAAATTTCAAACTCAGTTCTCTGTTCTTGACACCATCTTTGAAGGCGCATACTGCCTGATGGTCAGAGACATTTTCCACAGTGTGGTGCAAAGTGATCCACCTCTGAATATACTCTCTGAGAGTCTCATTGGTTTTCTGCACGCAGACTTGCAACTCTGTCAATCCCGCTGGTCGCTTGCAAGTCCCTTCGAACGTTCTGACGAACACTCGGGACAGATCTTCCCAAGTGTAAATGCTGCTAGGAGGCAATTGGGTCAACCATGCCCTGGCAGAACCTTCCAACATGAGGGGCAAATGCTTCATGGCCACCTCGTCGTTCCCACCACCGATCTGAACTGCCACTCGGTAGTCTTCAAGCCAAGTTTCAGGCTTAGACTCACCAGTGAACTTGCTGACTCCTGTTGCCAACCTGAAATTGGGGGGGATAACTGCGGCTCTGATAGCTCTGCTGAAACATTCAGGACCAGAAACATGTACTCGACTGCTCGTGGGTACATCTCTGTCGAGTGCACCTCGATGGGCTCTGTTCCGGTCGACCAACCCTTGAACGATAATGGATCGCGCGTCGAAGCCTGGCTCTCTGGGGTCAACTGGAACTCTACGCCCTGTACTGTACTGACGCCTATCATCTGGCTGCCGAGGAGCGTAAGACCCACCCCTCGAAGGGGAATAGGGCACTCGACGCCTATCATCTCGGTCGAGTCTGTCGCCATATTGATCTCGCCGATTCTCACGCCCTTCGCGCCGCGGAGGCGATCTGGGGCTGTGAGCCGACTGAACCGTATTCACAGTGACGGATCGACTGTGAATTCTGTTGCGCGACTGAGACACGGCTGAATTCTGATCTCCTGCTGCTCGGAGCAGATCCCTGATCTGCAGCAAACCTCTGCCAGCCTCTGACTGCGAAGGCTGAATGGACTCTGCTATACGGGTCGCAGCTGCTAAATTCTGAATTGGGGTTCGATATACCTGAGTCGGCGGGAAGAGTTGACGTCGACTGGTGTCGGGAACTCGTTGCCGCGCGCGCTCGTCGAGTGCTCGCTGAAGGTTCTCCAGTCGAGTGCGCTCGGCCAAATTGGTGAGACGCGCCTCCTCCAAGGCACGAGCCTCGGGGGTTTCTCCTGCGATGGGAATACGCAGGGGATCCTCGTTCCTGCGGCGAAGCTCTTCTCTTTGCAGAGAGTCGAGTGGCTCGGGCTGGTACTCTTCGTAGCCTCGAGCAGGGTCGCCGCCGTCGCCTGCTCCACCACCGCGGGCGAAGCCAGGAGGACTGTGGGGCCCGTCGACCATCAAGATTTCCGCCGCTGGATCACTGCTTCCGCACTCGGATGCAGTCTCTCCGGAGCCAGTCGACTGATCGAACAAGCCGTAGAGAGATTCGTTGGGCTCGATTGCCGCAACTTGTGTAGTGGCCGACTGGCGAGCCACCGCGTGACTCACCCATCGTTGAAGCCTCGACCGACCTGAGTGCTTGCGCTGGCGGGAGACCGGGAGGGTGGAAGATGGAGGAGCCGACCGATACTGGGTCGATGGTTGCCGCAGCAGAACGCCGCGGACACATGCGTGAAAATGCGTCGCACCGCGGACGGGGAGCGCATCTACGTCGAGTGGAGCCTCCTGGAGCCATGCGGAGTCGTCGGCGATGAAGGCGAGAGCGCCGAGACGGATCTCTTGACCCTCGACCAAAATTCCAGCAGACACCATGATGAAAGTACTCGGAAGAATCGCAACTTCTCCACAAAATCGCTAAAACACTAGCCCCACGGTGGGCGCCAACTGTCGTGGTTCTAAGCCTGACAGTAGAGTGGGGGGTAGGTATGGAGAGGCAAGGTCCTAGCTATGGAGAGGTTGTAAGCACAAGGGATGTACGAGTTCAGGCCCTTCTCGGAAGAAGTAACAGCCCTACGTCTCGGAGCCCGGAGGCGGTCGAGTGGATTATCAATGTATGGATTACAAGGAGCCGAACCCCTCTGCCTGTGGAGGGGGGTGGCTTATATAGAGTGCGCCAGGACCCCAGCCAGCCCACGTAGGAGAGGGTTTAAGGTGAGTTAAGTCTGGGGCGTTACTGGTAACGCCCCACATAAAGTGCCTTTACTATCATAAAGTCTACTTAATTACAGGCCGTTGCGGTGCAGAGTGCCTCTTGACCTCCTGGTGGTCGAGTGAGTCTTCGTGGTCG